>NC_134367.1:58771061-58927936 GCF_035582795.1 Mycteria americana
AGAATTAACCTTTTCTGTAGTTTCAGAATTGTTAATATTTTAATTTTGGCCAGCTCACTTCTTTTCTCTGTTCAGTGCACCTATGCGCTGGATTACATGAGAAAATCTAATATATATGTATGTTTCCATTTGCAAAAGAAAAATAAAGCAAATTAAGGAAGGTGTTACTGGAGGTCATAAACAGGATATATTATGGACTTGATTTTGCAAGACACTGAATGCCTGCAGCTCGCCTTGCACCGAGTGAATTTAAGGCACTTGTCACATGACCTACTCTTTTATTAGCTTAGTTGCAGCGGAAAAGGCAGAGCAGTAGCATCAGAAATGGAAAATGATGGCAGGAAAAGTCTGGTTGTTGGTTCCTTAGGGGTGATGGAAACAGCTATTCTCAAAGGGTCTCTGCTGAGGAATATAGAAGTAATATAGAGGAAGATAGCAAGAGCAAAGGAAAATGAAGATTTAAAAGTAATAGAAACTAATAATAAAAAAAGGCACAAACTATTTCTGGAGCGATAACTGCTCTAAGAAAAAGTTATCAACCCAGATGAATCACATCTACGTAAGGGGGCTAATTTAAAGGCATTTTATCAGACAAAGAGAAATAAGCATTTCTAGAGAGTGGTTCAGTCCTTAGGTAGCCTGCGTATCTTCCTCTCTTGTGAGGCAACTCAAAGCACATAGTGAAATTCAGATGGAATAAAGCTGGGCCACGATGACTGGGCACTAACAGACTGGTCCTTCCAACAGTTTCTGCCTTAAGCTGGGCCAGTGGAAGTCTGGCACCCAGCTCAGTAAGGACAGGTGTTTCCATCTTTCCAGCCATCCATGCTGCAGATATTTTGAGATCAGGCAGCTCTCAAGAAATAGGTAAAACTTGACCCTGACTTGGCACAAAGAAGGGATCTGGTGAAGAGCTGCAACACCCTATAAAACCCTGTAAAAAACAAAAACTCCCTTTAGCCCCCAGAAGAATGATGATTTTGCCACCTAACTACTGCTCGCTGCATAGACTCGCGCTCAGAACATGCTCATTGCTGAGGGCTCCCTCCTGCTGCCGAGGGCATCCGTTTCATCTGATGATGGCCTGCAGAAAATGCAGGGTATCGTTTAATGTTGTTATGAGTATCTTTATTTGCCTGAGAACACATACTTCCCGCTGGTGTATTCCCCATATATACTCTCCATATGGCTCAGTGATCTCAGTGCCTTTTCAATAATTCAGGCTGTGTGCTCTGGCTATGTCATCTCGGGAAAGAAGCCCAATGCAGTATCAAAGAGCTGCGCTTCCTATAGGAAGGAGGAGGAGGTACATGGTACGGGCTTTCCCGTGTTTGCCTTATCTTTTGTGTAAGCTTGATTTTCAGGTGTATTTGCATCGGAAAGGTCCAGTCCCTCACACAAAGGTCAAATGTTCTTCAGTGGGAACTTTTCCTGAAAGCAGACTGCAGAATCAAACTTTCCTGCATGAAAAATGGCATCTTTCCTCACTGAAATATTCAGTATACAGAAGCACGATATTTTTGCCCTTTGCAATATAATGCAACTTAAGACGCGCTGCCTCCGATATGAGGCCAAAAAAGAGGATTGCTTTAGTTTATTCCCAGGTTTTTAAGCTCGCAATGTTTCCCGTGAAGAAATTCAGTCAAAAGAGAGGACTGCAAGTAAAGACAACGCTTGATGAACAACGCCTTGCCACTGGCACGACCCCGAGATTTAGGCGGGCCCTTGCTCTGACTCCCACGGGATGCTCCGCGGGGGCTTACATGCGGCCCCGCAGACCGAGAGCCCCCGTACCCCCCCGGCCGCCGCCCCCTCCGTCCCCCTCCCCCCTGCCGCAGGACAACCACCGTCTTGTTCCGCGCAGCCCCGCGCAAGCGGCCGCGGCGCGGCTCTGCGCAACGCCCCCTTGCCGCGGAGATCCGCGGTGCGGCCGCAGCCCTCCCGTCCCCCCCCCCCCCCCCCCCCCCCCCGCGGCGGGCCGGGCCCGGCGCTGCGCGGGGGAGAGCGGAGCACGGCCGCGTGTGCGCTGCCTCCGCGCCCGCCCCTCCCCGATCCCCCGCGGGGGCAGCTCCCGCGCGGCGTTTTCGGCGGCCGGTCCTCCGCGGCGGAGGGCAGGTGCCGCTGCGCGCCTGGGCGTGTGCGCGCCTGTGTGCGTGTGCGTGTGCGTGTGTGTGTGTGCAAGGCGGGGCCGCGCAGCAGGCAGCCCCGCGCCGGCTGGTGCCATCTGGGAGCCGGGGCGTGGAGCGGAGGAGGGCGCAGGAGGGGGACGAGCATCCTCAAGGCCGAGGCTCCGTTTGTCTTTCCGGGCTCCTCGCCGGCGAGCGGGAGGCTCTTCGGCGCCGGTACCGGCGAAGTACCTGCGGATCGGCTTGCCTCCTCCTGGCTGCCTTTTTTTTTTTGGTTTGGTGGTGTTTTTGCGTTTTTTTTTTTTTTCCCCCACTCTCCCTCAAATCCGGAGAGACGCTTCTGAAGCGGGGCCAGAGCTGATCTTACGTAAATGGTGCTGCTCCGGGGAGGGCAGCCCCCCTGCCAGCCCCGGGCCGGGGGAGCGTCCCCGGGCGCCGCTCGCCCTGCCTAGCGGCCGGGCCCCTCGCTGCCGCTGCAGCCCGGCCTGAGATCCGCACCGGCAGCGGCACCGGCAGCGGCAGCGGCACCGGCAGCGGCGGGGGCGGACGGCGAGCGGCAGCCGGCAGCCCGCAGCCCGCAGCCCGCAGCCCGCAGCCCCGTCCCCGGCGGGTTTCGGCGCCTCCGCGGAGCGGCTGCGGGGATGCTGCGGCGCGTCGGACCCCGCGGCGGGGCGGGCGCTATGTCAGCGAGATAACGCGCCTCCGCCGGCAGCCCGGGGCAGTCTCGGTGCCAGCCCCCCCCGGACCTGGCTGCCTGCGAGCCGCTCGCTTCTCGGCGGCCGGACTGGCAGCGGCGGCGGGGCCGGGGCGCGGCGGGGCGAGGCCCGGCGGGGCGGGGGAGCGGCGGCCGGCCGTGCCGGGGCAGCCCGCCTCCGGGGGGCAAGCGGCCGGGAGGCTGAGGAGCGCAGGCGGCAGAGGCGGGGAGGAGGAGGCGGGCAGCGCCATGACTCATTTGCAGGCAGGTCTCTCCCCGGAGACTCTGGAGAAAGCCCGGCTGGAGCTGAACGAGAACCCCGACACCTTGCACCAGGACATCCAGGAGGTGCGGGACATGGTGATCACCCGGCCGGACATCGGCTTCCTCCGCACCGACGATGCCTTCATCCTGCGGTTCCTGCGGGCCAGGAAGTTTCAGCACTTCGAGGCTTTTCGCCTCCTGGCCCAGTACTTTGAATATCGCCAGCAGAACCTGGACATGTTCAAGAGCTTCAAGGCCACAGACCCGGGCATCAAGCAGGCGCTGAAGGACGGCTTCCCCGGCGGGCTGGCCAACCTGGACCACTACGGCAGGAAGATCCTCGTCCTTTTTGCTGCCAACTGGGACCAGAGCAGGTAAATGCAGAGCCACCCGCTCGCCCTAACCCCTTCTTTCCCCGGGCAATGCATGGGAAAAGCTGTGCCAGACCAGGGAGAGGACGGGTGGGCAGCAGGGCCACACCCGGCTCTGCCCACAGGGGGCTGGGCAGCAGCCTGGAAGGCAGAGGGAGAAGAGGAAGAAGAAATGTGTTTTGTGGCTTAGGGCCTTTTCAACCTTCTCATCCTTTAGGCTCTGAATTTTGGGAGGGACAGAGGAACTGCTCGGGTGCTCTTCTCAACTGGCTGATAAGAGGTTTACACCCTTCTGCCTCCCCTTAGCCAAAGTGAGCTGGCACGGTAGATGATGTGCTTATCCCCCTGACAAGGGCTGGTTGCGATCTCTATGCTGGTCTTTCTGCTTCAGCACACACAGAGCTGCTCAGGTGCCATAGGAGAAAGTGGGAGATGCTGTGTGTAAAACAGGAGTATCCATCATGGCTTTTGAGCTGAAAAGTTTGCCTGTGAAGGAAGCTGAGGCTCCAAATCCTTTCCCTCTGCTAAAGAAAGCTCTTCCTGAGCCACCTGGAAATGCCAGGATGGAAGTTACGGTGACCACTTCTTTTCCCCACTCATGCTGCTCCAAGTGTGAATTCCCTGCACAGTAAGATCCAAGCACACAAAGCTTTGGTAGTGAATTGAAGGAGGCTGGTGCAGTCCCCAGAACAATTTCTGATCCTTTTTGGGACTACTCTAGCCCGAAGATGACTTAGCAGGCTGACCCAAGAGCCCTTTCTTTTAGCAATTTCTCCCACCAAGGCCCTTTCTTTTAGCAATCAGCTTGATACTATGTGACACTATTTGGTTATTCTAAATACCTCATTGGGTGTCATGCCCAGTTTCTCCTGCAGTCTAAAATTACAGTCACCAAAATTTCTTGATTTCCCATACATGTAAATGAATGCATCCATTAAGAGTGAATTCTCTAAAGCCTACTCCTGTGAGCACTGCATGGCTTCCCTAGGCTTCCAAACTGAGAGCAGTTTTAGCATCTGACGCACTTTTTAGTGAGAAAACTTAAAATCTTGCTAGTTGCCTTCACATGAACCCAAACTGTCTTTTGTGCAGTCGACACAGGCTGGGCACAGGCAGTGCTGAGTGCTCAGTGTTGAGTGCTCAGTGCAGATATCCCAAGCTCAGCTATTTTGAAGCATAGGGAGGACACAAACAGCTAGCAACGTGGATAGAAAGGACAAAATTTGGGGGATCAACATGCTTAAGCTTGCCCTTTACGTCTTTGTGTAGCTGTCCTCTTGCAGGCTCTGTTGATAGCCATTGCAGGGAGTGATCCCATAGCTCCCTGCACCAGTCAGTGTTACAGCTAGGGACAGGTCTCTGCCCGGAGGGCCGCTGGCCCACCATGGCATTCCTCCTCTCTACACAGGGTGGCCACATCCACGCTCCCTACAGGGAGAGTTTCCTGGCTCTTGCTAACCCATGAATCATGCCCAGGGACTGGGAGAAAGCTGTCTGGCACAAATCAAAACTGCCCACGACCATGCTAACAACTAGAAAGTGTGGATGAACATTTGCAGAGCTGGGGCCAGCGTCCTTTCCCTGCTTCGGTTTTCTGGCAGATGGAGCCAAAGAAGCTGAGTTAGGAATCAGTGCTGATGAGGCTAAGGACTCTCTGAGTGGGCTTCATTTTGCACACAAGGACCTTCCTTATTTCCCACATGAGGATTAGGTCAACTTTTTATTTTAAAAACAACTCCACAAACTCTTAAAAATCCCCAAAGGAAGAATTAGCAAAGAAATGGATGTTTAGACCTTTTATTAAGTCATATGTCTACTATGAAGAAGTTCCCTTGTTACAGGTAACGTGGCCTACAGTCTACCATTATTTCTCATTAATAAAAAAAACCCCAAAGCTTTGTGTGACAGTTTTCAGATCATTAGTTCCTAGTCAAGAGAACACCAAGAATCCCAGTTCAGGGATAAAGTAGCATTTAAAAAAATAATTTTCCTGTGAATAGGTTTATTTTCTTCTTAATTTTGGATGTGCTGACATTTAAACTATATGAGATCAGCTGACACAACAGTAAATTTATTGCGATGTTTTTCATGAAGTCTATTGGTTCATTGGTTCATTTATGATATAATAGGGGAGTGACTGGGGTACACAGGGCTACCTGATGGCCATGTTTGCAGTTGGGTCCCTATTGCTCTTCAGCAGTGCCCACCCACAGTACGCCTCTCCTCCAGAGCGAAGGATTTGTTTTCAGATAGACCACTCAGACAAAGGGGAGAGAGCTGAAGCCCAGCTGCGGGGAGTGGCTTGCTCCAAGGCACATGACAAGTCAGTGACAGATCTGGGAATGGAACTAGGTCACTTTCTTTTCTCATTAATTTAGTGTCTTCCATTATCTGATGTTTAGCAGCTGAACCTGGGGACCATTGTGTATGGAACTTACACTGGAGCCGCTATGCAATATGTCTCAAGCTTATGCCTTAACTGACTCGAGATCTTACAGTACGTAAACCAGTGCTCCTCTTAAGCAACGTTGGGAGGATTGCTTTTTGAAGTCTGTCTTGTTAGGACTGCTTCGTATGCTTCATAAACTAAGTTAATAGAGCACAGCAAGCCTCCAATTTTATCATGTCTGTATGACTTATTATGGCCAGCATGTAACAATTAGAAACAAAAAGTTCCAATTTGTAATTTAAATGAATAGCAGACATACTATAGATGATTTATATAGTACCGGCAGTCTATGATTTACATAGTTCCAATTAGAAAGAAAAGTGTGGGAGGCAAAAAGTTCCTATGGTAAAACAAGCCTGTGTACTGGATGTTAAATCATTAAATTAAAGCAGGGCCTGAAAACTGTACCAGATGTCCTACCATCTGAACAACTAAATCAGACATGTATTTAAAACAAACAAACAAAAAAAGGAAAGGTGAAGGATAATGCATTGAGTAGCCCAGCAGCTTTTCAATGGGACCCTGCCTAACTCTCCGTCCTGCCTCTACTATGGGGAAAGTGAAGATGGGTGGCATTCCTGCCAGGAGGCTGGATAGCACTCGGGGAGGGATCAGTCTTCCCTATTAGCTTCCAGATTGTTGATTCATAGCTACATTTGGCTTGTAGGTGTGTATGTGCATTTGAAGACTCCTTTTTCTTAATGTGTACAGCTGGTGAAGTTTTTTTTGGTTAATGATACAATTAACTTCAGCTCTCAGCAGCAAGGGATCTGTTGTCATGCATGTTCTTCTACATGCTTCATGGCACCTGTACACAAATTCCCTAGGAAAATCGTCCATTTTGATGCTATTTATTTGAAATCTTTCCCTGCGTTAATGATCTCAGAACCTTTCCTAGAAAGTGCAGTAGAAAAGTGCAGCAGCAAAGTGCAGTAATGCCTAGTTCCTGTCTGTGTCACAGTGACCCAGTCAGCTCACACCATCCTCAGTGAATATGGAAATCCACTGCACTCCTTACCGTTAGCTCTGCTGTAAATCATCTGATGCAACAGCAGAGCAAAGACGGAGTCCACTGGTTTGCTTTCAAAACTATGCTTTCATGTGCAGAAGTGCTAGAAACTTTTCTTTTCCTCCCATTAAATGAAAATTTCAATTCTGTAGCTATTAGAAGGCTGGTCTGCTCCTCAGATCACTGTTAACGACAGGCGAGTTGGCAGGGTATTTTTCAAGCTCTGATGGAGGCAGTGTGACAAAATAAATAGAAATGCTAACAGTAATAACATATTAACAGTAACAAAATACCTGGTTAATAGAGTCAATTTTTGTTTGCAAATAATATTTTTCAAATAATAATTATTAACTAGTGCAAACACTGTCATTTTTTCTACAGTTTCTCCTGCTGACTGATGCTGCCTTATTGTTTCCTAGCTTTCCCCCAGGTATCTGTATCTGCCTATTATCACTCGTATTTAGACTGTGAGTGTTTTGGATAGGGATCTTTTTGATCAATGCTAATGTAAAATTTAGATCAGCTGAATCTTCCTCTGTGGCTGTGACTGTTAGACACTGGGCTAACATAAGGAGTAATGAATGGTATTAAATCTGAATCTAAAAGCTAATCTGGTAAAATATGTAAAGCAGTTTCTATTTTTCTATGCATTTTTGTAACACTGGTGGTGCTTTTTGTTTTTAGAATAAGGGCCCCCAGGGCATGCTGCCACTATTTAAGCAGAATAGCTGTAAGAGAAGTTTCAATTCCCCATCTTTTCAGCATTCAAATCTGTACCCAGACTGACAAACCAAGGAGATCTGAGGCATCGTTTCTAGCTACTCCTTTGTGTATCGAGGGCTATTGTTTCACTGAAATTCTAAAAATATTAAGCCAGAGCAGTAGGTTAGAAATGGGATGATGGCTCAGAGACTTGACCAGCTTTCTCTTTTAAACCACAGTGGCACAAGAGCTCATTTGACAGAAAACTTTACTTGTTCAAATGGTGATGAGCTTAAAATACAGATTGTGTGTTCCTTACATGTTTGGGACCTTCAGGAGACACATGGCTTAAATTCAAGCAAAGAAGATCTACCATTTATCTCTTCTAGTTAACAGTTTGCATCCTGGGGGGCAGACTCATGCGACTCAGTTTTAATTCTCAAAATAACTTGAAATTTCTTGATATCGGGGGAAGATGACAAATAGCAATAGAGACAGTAGGGCAACTCTGCCGAATCAAATTATCTGTTATTCAGTGCAAATGTGAATCGACCGGAACCAGAATCTGGCTAAACAGATGATATGGTGGATGCCACCCATCATCAAGAACATTAAATATTGAAAACAGCGGACACAGCTGGATTTGACATGAGACATCTCTACCCTGCATTCTCCCTGTCTCTTTCTGTTGGCCTGGTGGAAATCACAGTGGCCTCTGGGAGTAAAGAGAATGCATAGACCACGTAACCAAGAGGTAAAGGTGAAAGATCATGGTGAAGTACTACCAAGAGTTGATAGCAGTGTCTGCCAGACTGTTTTCCCCAGAAATCCTTGGAAATGCTTTGAATCTATTCATGTCCCATAGAAAATTCTCAAAGAACTTTTCTTTTCTGTAAAGGGGAAATTGCTGCCACTGTTAAATTACAAAAGAGCAGGGTGCTCGGTTAATTGTTCGAGCTGTTCTGTTCTTGACAAATCAAGACTTCAGTGAGGCATTACCCTAGAAAGCTCTGTCACTGTAGTGGTAGAAATGGTAGCCATCCTGAAGCATTTGAAAGAATCACTGTCAGTGTGGCTATTAACTTGTCAAGCCTTCCCAGGCTCATTGCTTTAAAGTCAACCTGAATGAAAAATTTCAAGAGGTAGCAGAGTGTGTCTGCACACTAGTCCCCACCTCATTTGAACTCAAGCTGGGACTCATATAGAAAAGGAACATTAAGAGTGCATCGTATATGTGATGACATATTTCCAGCATTTGTTACTCACATTAACAACGGGGCTAAAAAAGTTGTCTAAGCTCTCCATTGAATTAAGCATGGTTCTATAAATAGAGGGCATTAAATACATTTAAATTAACCGTGAGTTCCCGATTATCCTAGCAATTAGTAATACCTTGCTAGCTACAGTATGTCCCATAAGAGTCTGCTTAAACAAGTGAATGCAACTGAATTTAGCCATAAATAAGTCAGGATTTATTTCTGCACAGCCTAACTCCATGCTACTGCAGCTACTGCAGCAAATCAGGCCCAGCACACCCTACGTGCCTGACAGCACTGGAGCAGTCATTGTAAAACTGGGGCCAGGGCAAAATCAGCGGCTTGCTGTCCCCTAAATACACACTGTTACTTAACACAGATTGGTAAAAATAAAACAATACCATCTTCCTCTCAGACTGAACACCACGGTCTCTTAAAATTAAAGGCTAATATGTTGATTTTTTCTTTTTTTTTTTTCTTTCTTTAAAGTAGAAAGGCAGTCAAAGCCATCTTGGACCGAATTTATTTCACACTCACTAGCTTATCTGGTTTTTCTCACTTTTGATTGGTTATATTTCTGTATCTATATGGAAATTAATTTCAGCGTGGAATAAAAGTTTCAGCAACACAATCCAGAGTAATTTTTCCCACCTTCTTTTTACATAGGATTTTAATTTCCCTAAAGTCCAGCCAAGGATGGAGCGTATGTTATGACAGAGCCTGTGCATCCTGATGCCGATGTGAACAGTAGTAGCAGTGAGGTGAAATGTTGGACAACATGGGGCTGGAGTGGATTAAAGATGAGTCTTCATGCAAATAACTCTGTGCTGTGTGAAAGCTTCAGTATAGTTTGTTTAATCATGTTTGATTTGCTTGGGCTGTTCAGCTGATACTTTCAATACTCAGCTTGCCATTCGCAGCACCTAAGACTTCACCTATCACACCAGGTTTACTTTTCTGTCTTGCCTCAGCATGTGTCTGAGTAAAAGCTGCTTTAAATATCCTCTAATGGATTTGTCTTTCTTGTCTGGTTTTCTGCACTGTACTTAAGTAAGGTATCAAAACCAAGAGAAGAGGTCCATTACAGAATGAAGGATAGCTCCTATCTTCAACTAATTGCCCTGAAGGGTATTTGAGGTGGGAAGCTTGGTTGTTAGTGACACGTCCCTGTATACTCCTGATGTGGCTTTTTAGACTTAAAGAGTACTTCAGATACTTTCCTCTGGCAGAAAATGTTCTTGCTTGCTTTTAGCTAGACCTGTGTTCTTCAAGACTTGTTTTCACTGAGAGGATAACCTTTTGTCTTTTTCAGTGGGTAAACATACAATATCATCATTGCTGTTGTGGACTGTATTTCTTACGTGATGCAAACCTGCACTAGGAGTTACGGTGACGGTGACTATGCCATAGATTTGTGGAGGCCCAGCCCTGCAACCACTGGTTACTCTCTGTGGTGGCTGAAATCCTGGTCTCATTGATGCCTGACCGTTTTCCCATTGACTTGAATGAATTCGGAACATAATTAGGTGTATTTGCGTTTACATGTATACATCTATATATTTATCACTTAGATCTTAGAGTGATAGTGATAGAGAGCCAGTCTTAGAGACCTGATTGGCCTCATAAACAAAGCATCTTTATGTCTAATGCACCAGATTTCTAGCAGTCTTGTGCCAGTAGGGAGCCGTTAATCCAAGGCATATGATGTCTTCTTGAACTGCCTAGGGAGGACTTTAGAGATGTACATCAGGAACTTGTGACCCATCTTCTTGGACTGGATGTAGGGTGCTTGCAGCAGCCTTCTGCTTCATGGAGCTCTTCTGGGGAATGAGATCCTCTGAATGGGGCAGCATAAATGTGAAGTGAGGTTGAGGCTAATTTTAGGATTTGAATATTTCTAATGTCTGTTTCTTGTATGACCTCTGATAGATGATCTTCCTCAGACTGAGGCATTAGCTGCTCTCCCAGTGTCTCACCTGATGTAATTTCCTTCCCAGTGCAACGTTTCCCCTGGGAAGGCCTCTTACAGAGTGTATCTCCATCTAATTTCATGAAGCGATAAAAAAAATAGTATTTCTGAGACATCCACCACCTTGTGGAGGTAACCAGGGGTTTGAAGGCAGCTGGCCACACTCTGAGCCCAGCCCTGACCCTGTACATGACTCTGTAAGCCTCGTTCCCTCAGGCTAAGCATGTGTTTTAATCCCGATGCTGGCAGTTGTACAAAATGCATGTTGTACAGGCATTTTTAGTTCCCATGTTGATTAGGTGCCCTCCACTGTCCATGCACCGGTGTTGTATTGGATGGGTAGACTGGTCTGTAGATACGCTAGGCAAACTAAGACCTTTTTAGCGCCAGTAAAACCGTCTATAGTCTTGATGCTGCCAAACACTCCCTACACATGCCATTATACATGCGCAAACTCATTTGGGAAAGAGCGGATGGATGGTTTCATTTTTCCTCAGGTCGCTCTTCGCACTGCGGCACTGGGTGTGTGTGTTTGTTTGCTTACTCAGAGGCCTCAGCAGCGACAGTGGCATTTTCCCCACGCATCCAGCAGCTGGGCTTGGGGGAGCTGCTCTGCCTGGGGAGGGGGGAGCATCAGCCGTGCAGTGCCTGAGGCGCTGGCTCTGCCACGCCAGCCCCTGTGCCCCCGGGCAGGCTTGCTCAGGGCAGGCAGGGTGCACCAGGTTTGCTTCACCGTGCCTACTGCAAGGTCCTGGCCTAACAGTTCTTCGATGATCGAATTGCGCTAACGATTTTAAGGATCCAGGTTTTGAATGTGTTCCTTCAAAACAGGTTTTAAGGCATGTCCTTTTTTTCCCCCATGGACAAAATTCCATTTACAGAAATGGTCTTTTTTTTTTTTCTGCCCAAAAGAAATAGAGAATTTTAGTGTTTTGAGGATTTCCATAGGGAAATTACAGAGAAGAATTTTTCTTGTGCCGTTTCCTCTACCAGTTGAAAAAACCTGAACAAAACAGAGAGAGCATGCCAAACTTCCTGTAAACCTTAGATCTCAGAAAAGTAAAGCCTTAGAAAAAAGTTAAATCTCAGAAAAATGAAAAGGAGAGGAGGGAATATGAAAATTTTTATCCCAGTCAACCAAACCAAATTCAAAACAAAATAAGGGTCTCCAAAATGAAGAGAAGAATTGTGTAAAACAATGCTTCCCCTAATGTTTTTTGGGGAAAACACACTTTCTCTTGTTCACTTGTGTTAGGCTGACATTAAGAGAGTCCTTTTCTAGTCCCTTTCCTAGGAATGCATAGTTGGGAAGTTCACTGAGTTTTAGTTGGCTAAAAAAAAAGATGGAAGGATGCGAGAAATCAGCTAGAGCAGATTAATTTCATTTGTGTTATTTCCTTTTGCAGATACTTTCAAAATGTAGTTATGTACACAACAGTGCACTCGTATTAAGGCAAGTAGAATTTAGTATAATTTAATGTAATTTCTAATAGGCACACATGGTCTTTGCTACATATGCAGTATGGTGAAGATTTCTCTGGGGACTCATCATTTTGAAAACTTCTATGTTTGATGCCATCATGGGAGATTTTTAAAGGACCATATTTAAAAATATCTGCACAAACACTGAAGATTTAACTTTCTTTTGTTCCTGGAATATTTGCTTATCTGATACTTCTCTGGTTTAGCTTTCTAATGCCACATCTGATAATGTGGTGCAGACTGGCAAATTTACATCTTTTTCAGTAACTATTTATCTTGCCTTTAAAAAAAATTTTTAGATATAAAACATAGCCTGGAAAAAATAAAAACTTGAACTACTCCTTTCATATCTCTTAAAAAACCCCAGATAATTCAGGTGTTTTGCCCTTTTTAAAAAAACTTAATAGGCTAAACTGCAAGTTGATTAATAACTATTATATGGCAGTCTAAAGATGATATTGCTGTATATATTTAAGCTATTCAGCTGCTGTATTAGGTGCTTTAGCTTCAAAAAAGAAAGATTATACTCAACAGGGCTTGGCAATATGGAATTATATCTTCTTTTACAAGATCATCGATCTAAGAAAAGATTATGTGCATATATGTAAAACACATAATTACATATTGCAGGTGGCATCTTTGTAACCCCAATTTGACAGAAAATTCTAGCACCAATGAATACCACATTCCAGACTTACTACTGAAACCACATAGTTTGGGTATACAAAGTACTGAGAAGGCAGTTAAGTAACTCTTACAAGGTTGCTATTGCTCTTAACCAGAAACACCTCAGAGCCCTAGTGTGTGTTACTTTCTGCTTTCAAGACCCTTGAGTAATGAGCTCTGAGTAATACCCTTTATAGATTTAAGAGAAAACACTACCCAGAGAGAGGGACAAGGGGAGCACGTGGAAATCCCTTTTTCTGATTTTTTTGTAGAAGCTGTTATTTCAATCCCTTGGAAAAATACAGGAGGGAACTTTGGGTCTAGGCTTCTGGCGTTAGACTCAGGTATCATTATGATTTTAGAAAAATACTATTTGCATAGATACGTTTGTACAGACATTTAATAAAATGCATAGATATTAAAGCAGATTAGGAGACTACAGAAAAGTTCAAATCTGCTGTTGGTGTGTTATATTCTTGTAGTTGGTCTGATGGTCTAGATGTACATAATCCTGCTCCAGAGGGTGAGTTCAACTAATTGAGCTTTTGAGACTTTCCCAGCTTTACATAGCCATGACTTCTGAGGATATGTTTGCACTCCTTTGAAGAACGCTCAGAACTTCTCCACGTCCGTGGTCGTTGCTCCTTTCCTAACCGAATCTCCCCTTCACATTCACAGGTACACGCTGGTGGATATTTTGCGCGCCATACTTCTTTCTTTAGAAGCCATGATAGAAGACCCCGAGCTTCAAGTGAATGGATTTGTTTTGATTATAGACTGGAGCAACTTCACCTTCAAGCAGGCCTCCAAGCTCACACCAAGCATGCTTAGATTAGCCATAGAGGGCCTTCAGGTAACCTTCTTTTCTTTCTTTTCCTGATTCTCCTTCGTTTTGCAGTTTATTACAAATCTAGGTTGCTAAAAAACCCCAAACAATACAAAAATCCGAGAACTTCTGAATAGCAAGGCTATTAACACCTTAAGGTCTGGGCGAACAGACAAGTATCAGTGGCACAGGCTAATGCATGAGCTCAGTCAGCTAAGTGCAGTAATGCCTGGTGTGTAGGCTGCTTCTTTGCCATAAATAAGAGTTAACTTTTCTGTCTTTATTGCGAAGTGGCTGGCTTCCTGTAAATTCAGACCGTAGCTTCTGCAGCAGCAAGTTAGAAGTAATCAGTTTATCTTGTCATTTTGCACAGGGCTGATGAAATATGGGTTGCTGCTGCCACGCCAGGTTGTTTTTTTTTCGTTGATTCCATTGGAGACAGGCTCTACATCATTTATCCTGAAAAGTGTGGGGACTGTGATTAGGCAGTTAGCTGGGACTATTTACTTACTGAAAGTTCAGCATGTGCTTGGCTCTTTTGCTGGGTCAGGATTAATTTGAGCAGCAGCTTCTGAGACTGAGTATACAGTGATTTAAATTTCTTTCTGCTCATTGTAAATGCACTTTACAGGGCACAGGCACATTGGTGGAAAGGATGCTACATAACTCTTGGCTGTCTCCTATGATCTTTAATGCTTATTAAAATGAAAAACTAGAATCTGTAAAGTAGTTGTTTGCTGTGCAAGCTTGAGTTGCTGTGTTAAAAATACCAGTAATTCACGCCTGTGGCAGTGTGCCTTGGCTTTACAAGAACATATATTCCTTTTCTGTGATGTTTTTATAATTTATACATTTTTATTACTCATAAAACAAAATAACAGCATTACCTTTGAACTTTCTTCACTTTGATATTGCTATTTGTGAAGAAACTTGTATAGCAGTAATATGGAGTTTTGATCTAAATCTTGAAATGGCTTAACCAGTATTCAGCCTGCTGTTGCACACAGAAGGGCAGTGACAGTCATATGAGACAAAGATCTCAATTTTAATTTTGTTGTGTTTCCTTATGCAGTGGTGTGATTCCATGGTCTCGAGAACGACATCAGAAGGCAGCAGTGAGATCTATAGTCTAATAGTGCAGCATGTCCTTTTATTGCTTCAAAGTTGTTTTATTTTTTGTGCTGTTTTTCAAAGTTAGTCATTGTTTTTCTTGTTTAGAACATGAATAAATACTTTAGTAGTCTTTGTTTTTAAATTATGGTGTTTCTTCTTGGAGATTCGTCAGAGATGGTTATTTTGAGGAGAGCTGCAGTGGATAATTGCATCTGAAAATATGGTAGATGATCTACCAAACTTCAGGTGGGCTCTGAGACTCTGTGTTCTCCTGCCATTGGCTGGTTCATTACTGAGTTGAGGTGAAGTCCCTTGGCTTACCTTATCCATGCCCCTAGCTTTGTATGTTTGCTTATCCCGAGTCTGATGGTGGCCAACACCCAGGGCATCATTTTGTGCCCACTGTCTTCAGTCCTGTTGACTCCAGAAATGTAAAACTGGTCATGAAATGCTCCGGAAGAGGGAATGAGAAGACACTGAAATGGCAAACGTGAGATAAAACTCTCCCAATGCTTGAGGACTCTGTCCTAATCTTTTACAGATATTGCCATCTGTAAGCAGCAACTTTCACAAGGCCTTTTACCACAAGTCTTTTGAAGAAATCAATTAGTTGGGCTCTCATAATACAGCATTTAATTTTCTGTGGAGAACCACTGAGGGAATGAGGGCTAGCATTCTTACACTAGCAAAATTGACTGACTCTAGTGATATTTTCCCAGTAGTTATACTACTTGTTTGTTTATATTTAGTTTCTTTTTTTTCTTTTTCTTTTCTTTTACTTAGACATTTTTCTATGTAAAGTTATATTAGAATCAATGGAAAAGACTAAAGACAACTGTACTGAGCATCTTGGAGGGAGAACCTCAGTTCAGAAATAATTGTGATCAGGAAGGAAATAAGAGGAAAGCATGGTGGAAAGGTGGTACAGAGACCCTGGGCAAGGCACAGGTTTATTTGCACCTTCTTGCAAGATTTCATGCCTGAAATGTTACATTCCCTTACCCTCAACAGGGACTGCCTTTTCTTTTATTTTGGACAAAAATGCGTAGCGGAAACATAATTCTGAATGATGTCAAAGTAAAAAGTGCTTAGTCAGGTAGTATGAAAAAGAACAAGAACAACTCACACACGCTGTTTATTTATGATCTTTGTAAATACTCTCTATTTAATCGGAGAAATGGAATTTACTTTGGCTTATAAGATTTAACAGGGCTCAAGATGCTGAACTTTACCATTTGGGGAATTTAAATATTTGTGTTACTTGGGTGGAAAGGGACAGGGAAAGTGGGATTAACGACCACTGAATTTGATGTTAACCAAATCCCTTTGCCTCCAGAATGAAATCTACTAAATTTGCATTGTATTTGCTTAGCTTCCGTGGTGAGCAGAATATTCAATATGGTACGTACCAAAGAGAGTTGATTGCAAGCTATGGCATTTCTGGGCACTTCACAACTGCTTATTTTTTAGGAAATTGCTTTTGAAAGTAAGATAAGTAAATATATACAGTTTTCTACTGAAGACAAGTTCTGCTATACATTTTGCATGTATATGTTAAATGGGAGTATGAAAAGAATCATACCCCTAACTGACTTGTATACATTAGAAAAACCTCCTAGGTAGTTGTTTTCAGGAAAAGAGCCTTTTGGCCATGGAATTTTTAATGTTAAAGAACAGTGATTATCTGTAAACTAATGTGAATTTCCAGCATATCCATCCCAACAGTGCTTGTAAGAACCAATTGGTGCAGCGTAGGTCAGTGCTGAATTTTAGATCAAATGGTTTTGCTAGCCAAGAAGAAAAAACCTCCTGTGGAGGTTGGGGCACTTAGCTGGGACTCTTGATGCTCCAGTCCTAGCTCATACACTGGCCCTGGGCTTTTGGAAAAAAGGAGCAATACTCTTCCCTGCAGATGCTGGTGGCTACAGCATTTATGTTGCTCCTCGTCAATGAGAAGGAGGATATGCACTTAGAGGTCCTACACCTTCCGTAGCGAAAAATAAGAACATAAGCAAATGCAAAACGTAATACTCTCTATTTTCTGAGAAGGGTCTGTCTGGATTAGGTGCCTAGGAGTACCTAAGAGCTCAGAGCTGTGAAACCTGAGCAGAAGGAAAACATTCTTTGAGAGGTGAGACCATAACCCATGCCCTGACTTTAGCACCTTGTATTGGCTCTCCCCAGCATATTCAATGTGCAGGTGTCTGTGAATCCCAGTCTTTAGGTGCCCATTTCTCCCCATTCATTGATTTCTGTAGCCAAGCACTGATTTTGGGCTTGTGAAGGAACTCATGTTACTCAGCAGCTGGGTTCCTGAAAGCAGGGAGTGTTACAGCATCGTGTGCTGCAACACACAAGTGCCTAATAAGTTCCTTTCAAAAACTTTGAAAAACTTTACAAAATTTTGCCTCCTTCACCAGCAAGGGATTACAATCTGCATGCTTCAGCTACTCTTCCCATAGAAAGGAGAACTCTTGAGAGCTCAGAATAAAACCGGTCCTAACTTTCCACAGACAGTGATGAACTCTAAGCTCTTACCACACAAGAATGACACCTTGATGTTATGGTCTGATAAATACTTCTATGAAAATATCATCTCAATACATAGTGTTGGTCGAAAAAGCAGATAAAATGTTAGGAATTGTAAGGAAAGGAATGGAGAGCAGGGAAGATGGTGAAGCTGCTACAAAAATCTGTACCATCACTTCCATCTTGAATGTTGTGGATGCTTCTGATTTTCTGTGTCAGAAAGACTACTGTAGGACTGGAGAAGGGCAAAAAACCCCAAAAGGTATGGGCTGTTTTCTGTATAAGGAACAACTAAGTTGGCTGGGATTCTTCTTGGTGGAAGAAGAAAAATTGTGAAGGGAAACTACAGCTGTCTATAAAACCATAGGGTCACAGGATAATTCAGGTTGGAAGAGACCTCAGGAGATCAGCAAGTCCAACCTCCTGCTTAAAGCAGGGTCCCTTGTGAGGTCAGAACAGGCTACAAACAAGGCCATGGGTGGCTGGAGAGAGTGGACAAGCTGCACGTGTTCTTTGTTACCTCCATTTTAAGAAATGGGCATCATCAGATGATACTAGCAAGAGGCCTGGCTTTTTATATGATATGGTGATTCTTTGTACAATATCTGGGTAATCTGCAGAGCTCCTTGCCATGGGAAATTCTGGGTGCTAAAAGTTTAGTTGTGTTCAGGGAAAATGGATAAGTTTGTGGAAAAGAGATGAACTGAGGATTACTAAATACGTTAAAACCACATCAAAGTTCAGAATTCCTTGGGCTGCACATAGTTGGAGATGAGGTGAATGCTGAGTGGAAATATCACATATGCTGTCTGCATTGTATCTGCTCTAGGGTCTCATTTTTGGCCTCTGTTAAGGACAGGATATGGGGTTAGAGGGACTTTTGGTGGGGCATAATTAAGTCAAGTGTATATTCCACTCCCCCTTGCCTCCTTTTTAATAACCTTTCTTTCATTTTACTGCTTCTGGCACTCCCATGGCCCCTTCCACCTGAACACTGGGCTGGGAACACTTGGGCAGAAGGAGGGAGGAGGTTCTGGGTATGATTCTTTTCTTTGTGATAGTCCTTTTATAGCTACCTATATGGGCTTTTTATTACGTATCAAGAGAGCATTGTTTTCACAAAGCAGGTAAAAGCAGTGTCAAAGACCAAAAATTCAGTCTGAAAATTATATTGAAAGTTGGGGTTTTTCATTAACTCCGACAGATAGCTTTGGAGGTAATTATAAGGGAACTTTGCAAAAAGGAAAGTTGTGGGTATGCATAAGACACTTCAACTGATTAACTGATATTTAGGATTCAAAAACCTGGAACACTAAATCCTTCTTAAATACTTGATTTCTATTTAGCTCATAATAGTAGTTGCATACATGACAGATTTGTTTTGCATGTTGTCACTCAGGCAGGCTGTACCTCCAAATGCTTTGCAAAACTGCGTAGTTATTGGTGGCTGAATATTAATGCTTTTCCTCAAGATAAAAAGCTGGGGAAAAAGAGATGATACGCATTTGAACTGGGTGCTGAACATATGTGGACAGTCAGCATTGTTGCAGAAGACAGAAGACTCTTGCTTTTGGGTTGAGGATGTTTACAGGAAGAGAGAGCGATAGTGTTGTGGGGGACAAGGCAGCTCTTTCAACTGATGGTGACTTTTCTTTGTAACAAAGGAAGGCTTCATAAGCTAAAACAAACTCGTTACTGTGAACATGAAAGCAAAACAGAAAGAACACTAAGACAGCATGCTTGCAGCTACTATTGCTATCCAAAACATCTTTCAAACTGCTGTTCTTGTGAGTTGTAAGGACAATATTCCCCAATCAGATTTGCTGCAGCAGTGTAAGGTGGAAGTATCAGAGACCAGAGCATGTACAGTCTGGTGATGAAAGGGACAGGACTTCCTACTCCCATTTTCTTTAAGTGTGAACTTCATCAGTATCTTACAGGGAATCTTATCTGAACATCATGGTTGGTTCACCTTTCTATTTAGATATCCACAGACAGTGCTTAAATTTTGCTACCTAGTTCTGGACTGCACCTGTACAAACAGCAGGTTGCAGCGTCAAGAATTCCTAAGTCAGGAACTTCCAGAACTAAGGATGCCTCTGCAAACAGTATTTTGACTTCATATAATTACATGGTCACATGCTCTGTGCAGTGCATAAGATTGCTAATAATGAGCTTAGGGAACGGTTACTCAGTACTAGCAATGAGTATCAGTGAGCAGCAAACCACAAAAAAAGAGCTTTAAATGTCTTTGCATCCGAACTTAAAACCATAAAAACCACTCATTCAGTGCTTGAGTTTTCCGCCAGTTTTTAAGAATAGGGTCCTGACGCTTCACATAGTGTTTGGGAGGATATTAAAAAGTAGCAGGCTTGAGCTTTTAATGGGAGTATCTTCTGCTTTCAGGAGGGTCAATAAATCACGTAGCTGCTTTCATTCAGTTTTTTATCAAAGAATTAATCTGTTTGTAAATGCTAGAGTCCCCTGAGCCCAGAACCAGGCCAGAGAGTGGAGGAATATGCTTGTAAACAGCACAATTTTGTACCAGTTCAACTCATGTTCTGTAGCAGCAGCAGAATAGGATATTTTTCCTAAGAGCTTGTTATTTTTACAAGAGTTTGCATATATTTGATCTTCTCTACTTGTAAAAAGGCCATCAAAAAGGCTTGCCAGCTATTTACTGTGGAAACAGGGTGGACTAGAAGTGATTGTTAGTCCTAGCTCCTCACCTGCTGTCTGGATGGGATTAACCTGCCAGGTGAGAAAGGACTTGATGGCTGCAGCTTGAGTTCAGTTGCTTACAGGCATGTCTGTATGGACACAGCCATTATTCAGTGTGGTCCCAGCTGTTAACCTGTTATCTGAAGACAGAATAATAAATTTTCTTGCCAGATTCTTTTATGATGCTCATCAATAAAGAATTGTTGAATGCCTTTCAAATGGTAATTTATTTATTCTCACAAACACACTTTTAAGATGAGGGGATAATACTATCTATTCTTTTTTTCCAGCCGAGAACTGTTCCACTGAAACATTACTGTTAAAAGTGTCTGTTAATTTGGGCTGCCCACTGTCACAGGCCATAGTCTGATTTTCAGTCACTTTTTGTATGTTTGGAGTCCAGCTGCCATTTATTTTTGATCAGGAGGATTCAAGACTTCTAAAGTCTTGATTCTGAACCCCCAAGCCAGGAGCCTGAATTCTAGCATGGCCTAAATTTAGAGCTCCTCATTAGATGCGCTCTTTGAATGCACGTAACGTCGTGTGGGCTGCCGCCTCTTTGAAACAAATGGTAAGGAGCAGTAAACTGAACTCCCCTTTCACCCCCAGAAACTCTGCCGTGTGGCATCTTACTGGAAACTGCAAGGATGCTTAATGGAGTTAAATATCCACCACCCAAACACTGCCACTGGAGCTAGCGGAATAACTGCCTGCAGTAGGTTGTCATCCTCCATGTGAACCCGCACGAGGAAGAGAGTGGGCACTTTGCCAGTGTTTTGCAGATATTTGCTGTAAGCAAGGCGTGATTAGTTGTGGGGATCTTGGCTTTCGTTCAGGCGCTTTGATCTAACTGGCACAGATTCTTCTGCCCGTTCCTTTTGCCCTTCTGCCCTTTTCCCTCTGAGCAGCCTTTGCCCCAGTCCTACTGCTTCCCCAGTTCCTCATCCCACCCCTGCTGACATTGCCTTACTTTGTACTAGTCTTCATTGATGTGTTTTTTTTGTCTTAGTGTCCTGATATCATGCTCCAAAACCTCAGTCACCATGGGTGATTGCATGGCATGTTAAGTTTATCTTAGACTCCTTAGGAGATCTCAGCCTTTTGCGGTCTCACTGTCCAAATGCTCTCCACATCTGGCATCTAATCAGCTTCAAATCTCCCAACTTCAAACCTCCTCTTAACCAGTGTTCCCATTACTCTTCGTACAACTCTGGAAAGCAGCACTAGAGGGTGAGTCCTGATCTGTTCACATATTGAGTGAGTCGCCCAGCCACCAGGCTATTAAGGAAACAGTCTTTGGAGTTCCTCACACTCGAGCTGGTCTGCTTGGTATATACGACTCAGTGCTCATGGGGCCGGGCAGGACACGTTGGGAGCTTCTGGGGATGTAGTGGAATGACACGGCATGATCCACGAAAAGAAGATTTTTTGTATCTGAAGTTTTCTTCTACTTCAATGAAGTAGCCATGGTTGGTGTAGAAGCCAATGAAAATGCTCATAGTTGACATTTTTCCCTCAGTTCTGTCAACAGAGAAAAACATCCAATTAAAATTATTGCATCTTGAGAGAAAGAAAATAGAAGAGATTCTTCTTGTACGTGCAGACTGCCTCTTTCATGAGCTTTTGCTAAATGCTAACCGCTTTTCTGTTTTATTTCTTTTTATTGGGAAACTGAATCTATATGTATTAAATAAAGATCGTGACTAAATTGCCCTGATTAAGCTGAAAAGCTAATATTATGCTAAGGTGAGTGGCACCAGCATGAGAAAAGAAGGGCTTGTAGCACAAACTCGGTGTAGGAAATTAACTCTTGGCACTGCGATTGACTTCCTGTTGTCTCTGGTAAGCCACAGTTCAACAACTATATGGTTACGACCATTCCTCAGCTTTAAAATATATAATTATTTTTGGAAGTGATTTTTCTCAGTCAAGGTCTAAATATTTCTCTTTGCTTCAGTATCTTAAGGCCATGAAGGGAAGAAATAGTATTCCTCCTCCTAAGGTCACGCGGAAATAAAACTAATTTGTTCTAAATCGTAACGTCAGAGACAGAAGACATGTTTTAAGATCATAGTTCACCTTCCTGCTAAGGCAAGATTATCTCATGCATTATATTTTCTAGTACTTCACAGACTTTAATTTAAAGTCTCGAAGGCAGGTCTGGCACATTCTGGAAACTTTTCGAAGACTGCTTGCTCTTCAGATTTTCTCTTGGCATTAATTCTAATTTTTCTGTTTCAAAATGTCACCTCCTATAAAACGCTTTGCTGTTTCACCACGTGCTGTTGGGTCCAAAGCAGGCATTGGTGTGTGACTCTCAGTAACCCAAAGAAAGGAATTGTTTGACGGAGTATCTGCAACAGCAGTGATCTGGAATCAGGACCTGGAGACGTTCTTCCGGTCTTGTTTGCTACCGGAGATGGTGAGATGTGAAAATCGGTGGGATCCTCTTTATTTGGGGAGCTTAAATTTACTTTTTTTTGATATTGTCCAAATTGCCTGTGTTATCACGTTTACCTCATAAGGATATGCTGGATCATTTTTGGAATTATTTTCTGAAATCAGTCTAACCTTTGTTTTCTGTGATGCTCATAAATCCTCTGTGATCTTATTAGACTCTGCACAGTTGGCTTTATGGTATTGTCTTCAGTACATACTGCCTTTGCACATAGTCCCTGTGATATCAGCTAGGCCTTCAGTGCTCGTTCCCCAAAACAATACAGTATAATTTTTTGTGATTTTTGTTTATATTCCTTAGCAAGCGCTCAGCTCCTATAACAATTATTTTTATGAATCCAGTTTGACTTTGGTTATAAGCAAAATTTTGACTTTTGTTATAAGTGATTGCTGTGCAGGAAAAACACTGCTGTGATATTTCACTAATGTTGAAAAACAAACATGGGAAACTTCTCTAGGGGGAAGCGCCATAAAAATGTGAAATTATATGGCTGGTGATGGTTTCTCTTGTCTCATGTTTCATAATCATAAAAAAATTAAGGCAATTAAATTCTCATAAGTTTTAGTAGGCATAACTGCTTAAATAAGTGCTACTGTGGTGATTTAAAGTATGAACTGAAGGTTTAAGGAACTAAAGTAAGGAACTGAAAGTTTAGATTTATAACACATAAAGAAAATTATGTTTCTTAAGGAAAAGTTAAGTATGAACTCTCTAAAACATCATACTCCAACTTGGATAATACATTTTTTTCAAAAAAACCCACCCCAGGCAAAATGCATTTCTCCAGTCATTTCCTGCATACTTTGTAAAAATCAGAATAAGTTCTTAAAAAACATTTCTAACTTTTTATTATGTGGAATGGGAAAATAGTGCTTGTAATCTTTTCCAGTGTCTTCTGTAGTAAAAAGGATTGAGCACTAATGTTTTGTCTATACGTAATGAATATCCAGACATGCATATGGGCTAAAATCTGAGGTGGCTGCACATATCATCTTATTAGTGGAAATTTGGGTGTACATTCAATCCAAAAAACTGAATATAACTCCAGCGCCTGACACTGAGAACGTCTCATGTCAGCATCTCACCCAGAACAGTTCTGGCTATGTTGGGGTGCTTGCTGTTTCTCGTGGGTTACATTTTATGTTATCTCTCACGGTATAGGCTTGACTTCTGACTATTAAATGTGTATTCAGCCCCCTTATTTTACAGGGCTGACTCCAATACCACACAGTGCCATTGGAAAAGGCAATCTTTAATCAGTGATTAAAGATTATCTTTTCAGATGTATTTGTTAATTTCTTGCTCTTTTAAGTTGGTTCTTAAGGATCTGTTATATCTGTTAGAATAATTTTGGGGAGGGCTTTCTGTCTGAGAAGAACTGGATTTCAACCCTTTGCACTTCCCCCACTGAAAACATTTTCTGGAAGGAGAAAGTCGTTCTGCTGTGATTCAGGAGAGGGCCTCCCTAAAGATATGTTTAAACCGCAGTTGTCATTAATTCTTACCTGATATTGCACTGAATGTGCCTTATTACCCACAAAATCTTCCGAGTTTGTTGGGAGGTGTCTTCATCCTGCACTAAGCTATTTGACTGAAAGTATCATTTAGAGCACTGCGTCTTCTGGCTGAAAGCCACAATGCTAAGTATGAAGGATCCAGGATAAATCATCAAGTGTTGGTAGTTCTCCAGCGTTCTCGCAAATTCTTTGCAAGGTACAGACAGTCCTCTGAGGTCTGCAATGAATCCTTCAGACCTTCAGACAAAAAAACCCCGTAGAGTATACTCCAGACACCAGTGAGTGCATATAGAAACAGTGGATACATTCAGTAATTCAAGTGCAGTAATTAAAATCCCAGCCTTTGCAGCAGGGATTTTCAACCTGCAGGAGAGTCTACGGTAAAAATGTAGCTTCATTTTGGGAGGAAGATGGAAAAGATTGGAAGGGTAGTGCTTAACAGAGGAGAAGAGAGGACAGAAAGAATGTTGGGAGAAGACAGGATAGTTATGAAAGGATAGGGCAGGGTGTAGGGCAGAGTGGAAACCTAAAAGCTGCCCTTCAGATTAGGTTTTGAAATGTTTCAAAGTAGCCAATACCATTTCCTATTTTATGGCTGTTTCCAATCTCATTGATTAAAATGTCATTTCTAAACCAATTTTTTAAAAGCTATACTCTATACCATTACAAAATAAAGATTAACATTTTTGAAGCATAGCTGACATACACCTGCAATAATTAGCCTATATCATACCACCAAATTTTATCAGTCCCCTCTAGTTTTGGTTGGTAAGCACACCACCATTATATGGTGACTTTGACAGACCAAATGTGCCCTGCAACTGTGTTCCTCCTTGAATCTTTACTCCACTTTCCTGGAGAATTATATGGGTTAGCTGCATACCTCCAGCAACATATTTCCATTATGAGGGGATGCAGTTAAGTAGTTATGATTGATGAGGAATTATATATCAGTGAGAAACTGGCTGAGCTCCTTAACCACTTATTTTCCCATTGTTTATCTTTGGGGGTTTTAGAGATGCAGAATTGCAAGCAAGCTTTGATGTATGTTTTGGGCATTAGCTGGGGTCCACTGGGTCATGCTTTTCAAAGCTTTTTGTTAGGAATATTGAGCAATTGATTTTCACTGGAAAACCTGAGGGCATCTTCATACTATTGCTATCAGTATGTCCCAATTCTGTTCTCCACAGAAATTCAGCAGGGGTGCAATTTAATGAGACCAGTGAAAGGAATCTGACCACTCTATTTATAGCACACTAATTGATCACGGTAGCCATGATAGGAGGAAACTTCAGAGAAAATCAATGCAGTATCAAATGAAAGTAGCACTCACACCTTTAAAAGAGAGCTGCATGGAAAGCCAATTAAGAATGAATCCATTTGACAATCCACGGGAACAACTTGGACCATGTGTGTTCTTACTTTAAGTTGTAGGAATGAAATCACACTGAGCAGCATCTTACTTGCAAGGTGAGCCTTATTATATATTTTCTTCTTCATCCTGTTGATACTCTGTCCCATTAAATCTTCTTGATTAATTGTTTTACTTTCATATGGTGACTGTAAACGTCTTCTTTTAAGAGCTCGCCTTTGACAACCTTATGCTTTTTTGTAATGAGCTCTGATGTCCTTCCCTGAGGATGGCAGCCACACTGTGTAGCAGAACTGCACAGCCTCTTGGCTGTGTGTCCAGGACTCAGGCACAGTCCTAGGTCTCAGGGCTTTCACTTAAATGCAGGGAGAAGGTGGTCTGTCTACCTCCATTCTCATTCCTGTCATCCAAATACTTGTAATCATCGTAGATACACAAAGCGTAACTGTTTGTACACATTGCTAGTGTTTCTTAAAGCTGTGTAATGGATCTTCGCTTCCTCCTCTAGTTGCATTTTTTTTGTTATGATATCTGCTAAAATCCTGAACAACCCCGCCATGCTCCACCCCGAGAATTTTGGTTTTGTGGCAGGTATTCCCCTTTACTGGATATATCTCCATGCCATGAGGCTGACTGCCTTTCAGTACACTGCTTTTGGGTTGCTGTAGGAGGATGAAGCAAGCAACAAGCCACCATAAAGGCATTTTAGCAGTAACTTGCCTCAGAAAGAGACAAAAGGGGAACACACATACACTTTGGTGACTTTAAATGTGCTTTTTGTTCTTGTGTTTGTACGTACACAAAACTTCTACCTCTTCTAAAAAAGATGGCAAACACAGCGAGCGGGAGAATCACTACTTGTGCCTTACATGCAAACCTGTCCAAGCTAGTAACGTGTGTCTCCTTTCCTTCAATGCTTAAATGTGCTTGCAATTAAATGGATAAAGACCTTGTTTTATTTTACAGCATGTGGGATACAGCGCTTAGGTTCAATTTCTGAGGAAGAATGCACATTTTTTTTTCAGTAGGATAATCAAAGGCATGGCAACATGAAGTAGCTGCATGAATAATTCTGTTTTTCTGCTGCTGAATGGGAAAGGAGTAAATAATCTGTACCTTCCATGAACAGTTAATTTCTGTGGGCTAAATTTATATAACACCAATAGCTAAGCATATTAATGGTGCTACATTTTCTGTTCATTCAGTTTTGAGCATATGTAGTGGCGTGGAGTTGTGGCTTAATTAGCTAGATGAATAATGTCGGAAATATTGTCAATTATCAACATGGTCTTCATCTTTCTTTAAGCCCCAACTGGGAATCCAGTTCCCAATGACATCAACAGTTGCCAGGGTGAACTTTCATAAGATAGTCTTTAATCTTTCATTAAATCACAGACTAGGAAAGCAGACGTGAGGACTGAGATGAAAAAAATGTGCATTTGCAGCACTGATGTCTTCTCTGAAAAAAAAAAAAAAGAAAGGCATGCCTCTATGTTTTTGGAAAAAAGATAATTTACTGCATTGGTGAGCACACTCTCTCAGCCATGTATATCATCTAAACAACACCATGAAAGAAGAACTTAGAGGATGTAAACAGAGGTGGGATGTGTGGGGCTTGAGAGAGGTCAAAATTAAATATGACACTAGGGCCTGAATATGATGAATGGCTCAGCTCTGTTATGTGCAGTGTTTGAGAATGGAGGTGAGGGTGGCACGTTTAGCATCTCTTCTTCTGGCTACATTGGGCTTTAGCTGGACATTTTTCAGAGCAACAGGCTGTGATTTTAAGTTATTGTACAGGAGGGGGCTGGAGGAGAGAAAGTCTCCGTGTGAGCTACCAGTACAGAGATGATGTTTGAACTCACACTCAGGCTGACACAAGGGGAGAAGAGGAAAGGACTGAGGGCAGAATACTTTGGGGCTCATGTGAAGCAGCGTGGATTAGGAAGGTCTTTTGAGAAACAACTTCGAGTCGGGAGGGCAAATGGAAACTGGGTTTTGACTGACAAGCCCCCGAGGGTTTGGTGCACTAAGCTGAGATTGGAGGAGTAGAAGTATCTGTGTCACTATTAAGGGACATAAAGGTGCCATCTAAAGCTTTCATTGTGGAACAACGCCCCAAAATAGCAGTTTGGGTCAATATGTAACTGTCTCATTCTGTGCTATTTTGTCTCATGAGAGAAAATTCTTCTTCCCCACGAACCTTAACATGCTTCTGTCATTACAGCATTGTGGCTCTAAGAATACCATCACTGTAGCTGTTATTGACACAAGTCTTCTCAGCAGTTCATTTCTGTCCAGGTCTTGGTCTACCAATGCAAAGCTCTGTCCCCTGTTTCCTTGTCCTAAATCAGTCCTGGCCCCTGACTGGGACCAAATGTTGAGCCAGTGCTTCCCTGTGTTTGTTCACTCTATGGTGTGGCTACTTTTTGGAAAAAGAAGTACAACTGCAATTTTATATTTGTTTTCCTACACTAGAAATGGAAAAGCCATAACTTTACACTTTGGAAATGGAAAAGATTTTAAAGAGGCAGTAGGGAACAGAGCTACAGCTGCTTTGTTTTATTTTGCAAATATATTAATTGAAAAAACCAGAAAATAGGAAAGCAGAATCTGGAGGGTTTGGGGTTTTTTTTACAGATTTTAAAGTTGGGATTGATTTCCTTTAAAGTCATGAAGTCTTGCTCACAAAGCTTTTATGCTTTCCCTGAGGCTTTTCCTTCCTGGAAAGATTTTTTACAATTTTAACTTAGTCAAAAGTAGTGCACTAAGCTGTAATTTATGTTGCCAAGCATTATTTCCCAAGGCCCTGCCTTCTCACACATAGGAGCACACGGGTGAAACTGCAGAATAGAATTATCTTTGCCCAGGTCGCAAAAAGAGAAGTTGTCCCTGAGAGCACTCTGTCGTGTTTTCCTACCAGCACCAAGTTCATACTTATGTCCTTGAAAAATACCATTTGCATGGATGACAGACTGTCACAGGGCTGGGACATAGGTTACTGCTGTGAGATGGAAGCCTTTTGGAGTTCTTCTGAGTCACTGGCACCATCTGTCCCTCTTCCTGAGGTAAGGCCGGATGGAGCGAGTGGAGCCCTGGCATGCCGTTCGGCTTTTTATTTGGCATTCCCGAGCTTGCATCAGTCGCAGGCTGATGGGGAGGTTGGTTTAGGATAACTTGTTTTGTTCCATATTCTGCAGCAAACCCTGGGCATAATCTGCTTTGATTCACATATTGTATTGCAGGAGGAAGGTTTTGCTGCAAAGCAGATGGTTTCGAAATGATTGGTTTTGCTATTAGTGCATCACATTGGGCTAGATATTGCTTGCTTCTCACCCCTCCTTGTTCAGAAGCTTGATTTTCTTTCGAACACACAATAAAAACTAAAAAGGGGATTCAGTCAGGTTCAGTCAGGATTCACACAGACCGCAATTCTGATCACCCCGATAGTGTCAGCCTGGTTTTCTTCTCTGCTTTTACCAGTGGAAGATGTGTTCCTGTCCTTTCTCTGTTGGGTTTAATCCTTTCAACATGGAGTGAAGTTCACAGCCCTGGACTCATCAAAGCCAAATTGATCAAAAGAGCCCAATCCTTAATTTGAATAATTTTTAGGCAACAAAAAGTGTGTCAGGAGACTAGTAAAGATAAAGGGGTCAGGTTCCACACAACACTGTGTGTGGGAAGACATGGTAAGTGTTGGTCTTGCAGTGGAAGCCATGGTGTTAGAGGAGAATAGGACCTTACAGATAATCCCAAGGCTGTGAGTTTAGTAGCTGAGTGCTTTGCGGGGATCGCTGCAACACTATAGAAAATAAAAACTAGGAGAATTTGAGTTTAGTGCTGTTAGTGAGCTTTCAGCCAAGTAGTCTGACTAGTGAGGCTTGGCTGTGGAAGACAGAATGAGTGGAGGGACGTGTGTTTCGGCACAGCAATGACAGTGGAGCACACATAGGTAAAGGGATTTCTCCAGGGATGATGTTCAGTGGGAAGAGAGCAGGGAATGAGGGCTGAAGTCTTTGGGATGGTGAAAAGTGACCTACAGCATTGAGACCTGAGGAGGACAGTTTGCATGGAATGGGGAGACTGGGGAAGAGGCAGAGAAAAAGGGTAACACAGCAACTGAGGGCATCCTGTTTCCTGAGCATTAACAATAAAATAGAGATGGGATGAACAGTGAGTTATTTTACAGGAAAGGTACTGTAATGTGTTTATATGCTAAAGAAAAGGAGAAGGAAGGGTGAAAATAGGAGCTGTCACTGCAAGAAAATGTCATCAGGAGTACAATTAGAGGAGTTGGTGCTGAAAAGTCAAATCTCTGGGTTGTTTCCCAGGTAACAGGTGAGCGTGTTGGGGCAGGCGAGGTCCAGGCTCTGGAGTGGGACCCGGGGATAGAGGTTCATGTTTGTGTGTGCCGTTTGTTTTGCCCTCGTTTTCAGAGTCCTAAAATAGATCTCGTTTCCCGTAGTATTACATAACAGTGAGTCAAACCCAGCTTTTCAACATCTTTAATTAGCTTTAACAAACACATTTCTAGTTAACACATTTAAGGTAATGAACGCTGCTCTCCATCCTTGCAGAAAGGGCTCAAAGGTTACCTGCAGTGAGCGTGCAGGTGCCTTTCACCAAAACTGATCCAAACATCTGCCACCCTTTTCCATCCTCTTGAGCTAGACAAGATGCTGCAGTGCAGGAGGTCCAAACTTTCCTGTCCATAATGCCGTTGTCCTTCTGTGTCTGACATCTGTCTTTACGCTTTCTCTTCCCCTATGCCCATCTGTAGGCTCCTGCGAGCTGTGGTGCAGCCTCCTGCACTCCTGAAGCCCTGCAGCTTCGGAGAGCTGGCAGCGGTCGCCTGTCCACGGAGATCACCAGGGCTGGTGTCAGTTTGATGCGGATTTAAACAAAGCTAGGCATGCCAGGTTGGACAGAGAGTTACTTGCTTGAATTTCAAAATTTTGGCTTCTGGTTTGATTCTTGCTTCAGGCGTTATTTCAGATCCCACATCTGAAGAAAAAAATATCTTCTCTACGTGGCTGGGAGCCATGTCCTGGGCAATGCAGTATGATCTTCACTGGGAATACTTTTCATCTGCTGTAATGGTAGATGATGCACTTGTCCATGTGCTGGGATAGTAAATAGCATCTGTAATTTTTACTGCTTTGTGTAGTACTGAAAAACACACCCCAGTATGATAGATACAGATCAGGGAAGAATCATATTTTATGTGGACTATATAAAACTATATACAGCCTGCTAATCATGCCACAATGCTTTTATTTTATAAACTTGGTGCTCTAGTGGAATGCACGTTGCAAGCTTTTTGCACTGATACTGGGTTATATTAATCTGTCACCACTTGTTTAACAATAGCACTTCAGAAAAGATAATTTATTTTTTTGTGAATGCATCTGCATCTGTATTTACTTTTGTGTCAAAAAACACAATGAGGGAGAGCTTTATTCCAAAAAATAAAATACTTGTAAACTGATTTTTCTTCTGTGAAATACAAAACCATGAAAAGGTCTTGATCACATTATTTATTTACTACGAATTCAGCTTCTCTGTTAGCCTAGCTCTTATTCCCATTGGGGCTGTGCTGTTCACCCTGCTGATGATAGGGGATAAATTGTTTTTATTATTATGCTTCTGAAGCCTCTTATACAGAAAAAGCATTCAGTAGGTACTCAATAGTGGAGAACTGTTTCCAGACAGGTACGTTGTTTTGAAAAAGGAGAATCTCACAGCCCAGATGAGTTACTCTTTAAGACCATCAGAAATAACTATTGGTGTCGACATTTACAACCCTACCTGTGGATTATTATTTACTTTGGATTTGTTAATTGTGTAATCAGACTGGGCCTGATTCTCATCTGATGCAGAGTCCAGCTCCTCAGAAGCAGTTAGTTACGTTGCTGTTGCTGAGGTTCTCCAAAACCCCTGCATGTTCTCACCAGATTTGTTGGTCAGTAAGCACTGGTGTCCCTCACTTGCAGCTGATGTTTAGAGCTGGGCTCTCTCTGCTCCCTCACTTTCCCCTTTTTTGGTTACTGATCCCAGTCTTTTAAAGTTGAAACCTTTGAGTTATCTCCTGAGCTAATAGGAATATGGACAGAACTTACTTACTTACTTAACACTTTTCTTAAATATACAGTACATTGCTCAGTCCTGTAGGAAAGGAACTGGGATGCAAAGACCTGATGGATAAGAGAGTAATAATTATAAAGTATTTTTCTTGGAGATTTCTTTATACCTTGCAGCCATTTCTAGTCTGCCTTTCAGACTATACAGAATGTGGACAACAGAAGTTTAAACAACAGACAAAATGAACAGAAACATTTGTGTGATACTAATTTTCTTTAAAAAAAGCTATTCAGTAGAGGTCACTACAGTGTATGGAAACAGCTCCCAGGACTCCTTAATACGTATTTACACAATAGACCTCATAGTAGCCACTCTGTTTAATTAGTGGTATTTAAAAGGTTTAATCTGTGTAATCAATAGAATTTTAAAAGTCTATAGCTTACATTTGAAAGTGAATATGTTTGCTTTGTATGAGACATAATAATTTTAAATTACTTCATATTTTCATGGGTTTCTTGCTGTTTTATAATGGGCAGCTGCCAGCGCAGAATGTCTCTAAGAGAGTGTAACTATGTCTGTACTAATAAACTAGACATGCCCAGGGCTGCTCCCTGCTGCTGGAGTGGCTACGTTCTGGCTATTAAAGTTTTGTTATCCTAAACAGATAGCTACATCCAAAGAGCATTTTGGGAATGTGCCTGATTTGTGCTACCTTCCAAATTGTTTGGGAGAGTGCTAGGTGGCTTTGACTTGCTCTAACAGTTTCACAGCATAGATAATTGTTTCTCCTCCGTGAATGCTTCTGAGTACTGATAAATGCCCAGTATAGATGCTGCTTGGGTTTTGTAAAACATTATTTTGTGTATCTTGGTATTTCCTCTGGTACATTTTAATAGGGCAAGGCCTGTCTCCGTAGGCAGGGATTGTGGAGCACAGCTGATGCAGTCAAACTAGTGCAAGTCCCCAGTGAGCTCAAGTGGGTGAGCTGTATACGAAGAGCATTGCTTTGGAGATCTTTGCACTCACCCTTGCAGGCTGGTGGGGCAGGACTGGAATGTCACAGAGTTGAGCTGAGCAGACCCACTTGCTATTAACTTCTATGGATCTTTTCAGTGTTAAGTGTTTGTAGTGGTGACACGATCACATCTTGCATCGAATAAATTGTCACGTCTGGTGTTTTTCAATGCTTGGTGACACTTGGAGGCAGCTGAATGCTGCAGTAAAAATGCTAGTCAGCTGAAAATATAGAGAGAATTTAGATAGGCAGAATGAGATTACTTGGGTTGTTATTTGACCAAGACATTGGGGTTAATACTTCTACTTCTACAATGGCACCATGGGACTTTATACAACCAGAAGTGGCCAAGACCTCAGTTGCTCTTTTTCTGCTGAAAGCTGGCAGCTCCAGCGAGCACACCAAGCCTGTTCAGTTGTGCTGGAGCTTTGGGGCAGAGTTGAGTCCAAAGCAGAGGAACTAATTACTGAAATGCCAACCACCGTCGTGCAGCTCTGTGGCTTCCACCTGGAGATTAACCTGCATGGCCTTGCTTTGCAGGTGAGGTCTGTCACAGTCACAGAACTGGGTGATGAAGTTTCCAGCAGTGTAACTGCTCAAAATAACAAAGCAATCTGTTTGAATACTGAGGATGGTGTGAATACATATGGATAGTGCTTGCCTGTAATTTATTTCATCACATAACTCTCCACATCAGATCTGCATGAAATTCAATTTCTGATCCTGGCATAAGCTTGCATTTTGTATGATCACAGCAAATAACAGAGTGGAATCTGTTAGTATAGCTCCAAGGTGCTGCATTCATATGCACAAAACCAAGGGCATTGTAGTTCTTTTAAAAATTTAAGCAGAAACATTATAACTTTTGACACTACAGCCTTTCTAAGAAGACTCGCAAATTTTCCATCAAGACTAAATGAAAATGTTTATGTAAAGCATCTCCCTTCTAGAGATTTTTTCTTTCCGTAGACAAATATCAAATGTGTCAAAACTGAATTATTTCAGTTTGGGAAGGCTGCCAGTATTGAGTGGAGCATTCAGACATCTCACGTCCCCATTTACCTCTAGGCCGTATCTGTTCCTGTCTCCAGGAGAGACTACTGTGCATCATAGGAAAAATATTTCAACCAAATAACGTTGTCTTTGTAAGGAAATGGAAGCTTAGAGCACTCAAACTACAGCTCCTAGGGCAGTAGTAATAGCTAGCAAGCATTTTAAGATAATTTCCTCCCCTTTTTTTTTTACATCTACCTTCCTCCCCTCCATCCTGTATTTCAGTGAACTCAAATTCTAAGGTTGCCTTTGCCTTTTGGATACTGGCAGATTTAACTGCTTCATTCTTATCACAAAACACTTAAATATTCATGCTGCTTTTAATTTTAGTGCTGAAAGGCTGTAATGGATATGATGATGCAGGAATTTGGGTTCAGAAAATGGAAGACTTTTTAATGCTTCGGTTATGTGTGAAGATTTATCAGCCGGGCTCCAAAATGAGCAAAGCTGACTGGAGTACTGCTTTAGATTATCTGTTTCAGTAAATACACAGCCAGGATCTTTAAATGGCTAAGCATACAGCTGGTGTCTGATATCTAGAATGTGGCTTGAAATGTTGTTCATTCAGGATGAGAACAGGTATTACAGATCTATAGTACTACAATGTACACATATATACACATCAGCAGATTTCTCTGCCTGAATTGCCAAAAAGAAGGGTAACAATGCAACATATTAAAAATGATCTTATGGTTATTCCAACTGGGATTTATTACATTTAAGGGAATTTAAATGAATTATCTGTGCATTTCTTATTTCCCTGTGTGCTGGCAGTAGGCAGCCTGTCTCTCCATTGCTGGCATTTGGCTGATTAATTGGCCCCTTGCTTGGTCTGTTTTCCTTTTCTTCTGTATAGCTTATTCTAGTGCTTTCCCTTTTTAATATGGTAACATCAAATTTGCTCAAGGTCTGTGAACTAATGTGGATTAAAAGTCAAGCAGCAGCAGCTCTAATACATAATTGATCTACCAGTAGGACACAAAGAACTGATTCTGGTTCCTAGATAGGACATGCCTTCTTTTTTTGTCCTACGCTGATAGTCTGAGCTCTTAAATCTATTTTAAATTAAAGTGAATAGGCTACTGGAAACTGACAAATTATCCATGGTAATAAATTATTTAAGAGATTAATTTGATGTTTGAGGCGTAATGATTTTTATACGCAGATGCAGACACACACACACGCTCTATTTGACACATTCTTTTTTGATTTTGATGTGGCTCAGTTCATTGGCAGCTGAAAATACCTTACGTCTAGCAAACGCTGTACACTTTGGGCCTGTATTTGTCTCTTGCTGTGACCCCACACCTGTTAGTACCTAACAGAAGATTTTGCTTGCTTAAACTATTTTCTGTAGAGGTGCGAGAGCTTTGTGACATGCTCTCCAGATACCCTCAACAACTGCATCCCTTTGCGGATGGACAGGTTGGAAAAGGCCATGTCTAGTTACATTAACGTTGGCTCTGATTTTGCTTCAGCTTGTCGTACGTCACTTTTTTTAGTTGGTGAGGAATGACTCTTGACTGTTCAGTTAAGTGGGGGTAGAAGCTTGTTTAAGGTTTAATGTTTAATGATATTCTCACTGAAGTGAGGAGTTCTGTATTTTCAGGCTGCTTTTGAGGTACACATGGCAGTCACAGCAGGGGCATTTGCAGCTGTAGCATGAGTGACAAGTGGATGATGGTTGCATGGTTGTGTGACTAATAGCCGGATGTACGTGCCGGATGGCGTGGCGTGGTGCAGGGTATGGTGCTAATGGATGGGAAGCAAGCAACAGCCAACAGGATGTCTCTCCCTTCCATTAAGTCCATTCAGGCATGCCATATGTCATCGTCCCTGTACTGGGGATTTACTTCTCCTGTTAGCATCAACCATTAACATTGGAGTGACAGTAATGTAAGAAAGCAGAAAATTTAAGCCATGCTATAGAAGAGGGCTCCAAATCAGAAGGTGGCCAAGTCAGAAAAGTAGAAAGGAAGGAGAGGGAAGTAGGATCTTTTTGTGCACATTCTTAAGCTGTCTGTAAAAAATAGGTTACACTGTTTTAGTATACTGCATTGGACTTAAGATGCTACAATTTGAATGATGTTTTAACAGTAGAGCAATAAACATTTTACAAACTGTAGTTACAAACATTTGAAGATGTTACATATGCAACAGCAATATCTTTTGTTAAACAATGCTATATTTGGAAAAAGACATACTTCGGGATGCAACCGCTCTTTATTAGGTTGGTAGAGCTAGGAGTGTAGTGGTAAACAGTCAGTCTCAAAATGGAAATTTAACTTCTTTCCTAGAGGTTTTGTTAATGAATGGAGTTAATCTGAGTGTCGCAGGCTTTCCCTGGTCTGTGAGCTGCCTGCATTGCCCTCTGTGACATGTCTGAAAAGCTGGGCTCGCAGGTGGGTGTTGAGCCAGAACTGGGGGAGCAGTTCATTCCCAGCCTTTGGAAACTGAGCCTGTTCAGTGTTGTGCAGACAGCTGGGCAGCGGCTACGTTTTGTAAATCCTGGTTTAGAGAGTGTGATGCATGAAGCTTCAGGGTTTTCAGGTAAGGTAAGCCTTCGTTTAGGTGGAGTAAGCTGTGCACATTTTCCGCAGTTACTTGCGATGAAAAGATGAGTGATGTCAAGCAAGCCAAGCAGCTTGAGTATCTTACATAGGGTAAATATTAACATCTACCTGCAAATCAGTTTTTTATTTAGTTTGAGAAGTCTGTCATCACATTGGTTGCTGTGGCTGATCATGAACTTCAAAAATAGCACAGCTTTGGGAAGTGAAGTGTTTTTGGAAAATATCAGGTAGACAGACCTCATGTAACCTCAGTGATTTTATATTTTTCATCAGTGTCTGACTTGTTCAGAACTGTGCACTCTTACATGGTTTCCTTATGTTCAGAATGACCCTCCTGTGTTTTGATTTGTGCCCATTGCCTCTGGTCCTGTCACTGGGCACCACTGAAAAGAGCCTGGCTCCGGCTTTTTATACCCTCCCTTCAGGTATTTATATACATTGATAAGATCCCCCTGAGTTTTCTCTCCTCCATGCTGGACATTCCCAGCTCTCTCAGACTCTGCTCATATGAGAGATGCTCCAATCCCTTCATCATCTTCATGGCCCTTTGCTGGACTCACTGCAGTATGTCCCTGTCTGCTTTGTACTGGGGAGCCCAGGACTGGACCTGGCACTCCAGATGGTTTCAGAGTTCAGTTCTTTTTCTCTGTGTGTATCCATGTAACATGGAATGAGGCTACTGTTATTTTGTCTTGCTGAGAAGAGATTCACATGGGTTCCACTTCTATCTTAACAAGAAGAGATCTGCATTTCTGATTTTGATCTTCCAACTCATTGGACATGAATTTTCAAGAGTTCCAAAAGTGTGATTTTAGGATAGACTCTAGCATCACATTTATTTGTTACTGGCACATACTAGTAGCACAGTAAACATATTAGCTTTGTCCTAGGTAAGTATGATAAACAAATAATTATTTATTTGCCCAGTTGTTGTGAATCTCTGTTTTTTTACTGGCAGGGTTTCCTCCGTAGCAGCTAACACAGAGACAGCCATGCTTATGTGGCTTAAAAAGACAGGGGATTGATGTCTGAAGTTAGAATTCAACAACAGTGATTTATGATCCTCCAGAGTAATAACTGGAATGACAGCTCTCCCTCAAACAATATTGAAATTCCCTGGGCTCCCAGGAACATTTTACGTGTGTGTACCATCAGCAGTTGTTCAGGAGTGCGGAAGAAAGGGAAGCTGAGGTGGAGTTACCTCACAGGAAACTGTATCTTTTCAAGCACCTTTGTAAAGATAAAGTGTAGCTGAGCAGTTCAGAATGAGGCTTTCTTGAGGCTGAAAGGCTGAAATAAATCTCCATTCTGTACTATGACAAAGACACTTGAACACTTTTTGGAACTGGAAATAGTTTTGTACTGCTGGGAACTGACCTTTGAAAATTTGTGTGCTGCATAGTTCATGATACCTCTACTTTTAATAAAATATAATACTTATTAATGGATCTCAAGTCAGTTATTCAATTTTCCCAGTAATTTAAAGCTTAATTATGCTGCATTCTAGATCTCAGCGGCTGTCCTCCTCTGATTTTCCCTAAATCACTATCCCTCCAATTTTACAGTTCAGTTCAATTCTCAGGACTCTCATTTGCATAGTGACAGATTAAAATTGGATGGCTAAAATGATAACTGCTCTTCGTGCCTATTGCAGTGGTGCAGACTGATTCCTCATATTATGAGGAAACATATGGCTCATGAAATATCTCTGGAATCACTACAGTTTTCAGTCTATTGCATTATTGTAAATTGAAACTGATAAAGTGGTAATCCAATTTTAATGCATCCTGTCTGAAAATGTGTTGCATTTTTGGAGGAGCTTTGGATAATGAAGTTGTAGGCAACAGTTTAGAAGTTGTCCATTTCCAGGGAAAAAAGTGAATATTCTGGTTGGAGAATTGGTATCTTTTGACTCAGTAACTTGTTGGCCCTGCAAAACTCCGCAATGTTGTTTGAACTGCCACAACAAGGAAACTTGCATTTTTGCCTCTGTGCAGTATGTCTGTTCACCCTATCCATCTGCAGACCTGTGCACCCCGTTGACTGTGCAGGTATACTGATATACCATTAAGGACAGTCAGTTAGATGTAGCTTCTTGCAAATTTTGACTAAAGCCAATCCAGAATTAAAATTCCATAGGTTGGCTCTGGTTCTTCTGGGAAATTGTCGGTTGGGATGATATGCAGAAATTATATGGAAGGCATAAGATTTAGTATTTACTTACCCTATTGTAGTTTAGGTCTGCAAAATCAGTCTTGACATATGACTGTAAAACATGGATCCTCCATGTAGGAATACTTTACATTTCTCTTTCCCTGCCTTTCTGTGCAAGTTTTGAAGGGGGGCTAGAAAAGGAACATGATGAATATATTTTTCTTTTGCGCATCATAGTAATTTCTCTGTATCCCTCCCTGAATTAATTTTAGTTTAATATGTCCTGTTTTCCTCTGCTCCTCACTTTTGTCTTATTTCTATGGTTTCTGCCTTGTCATTGTTTCTTTCAATCCTTGTCTTAACATTATCCTAAGGTTTCTCTTCCTTCCTTCTGCTATGAATGACATGTGAGATAGCACAAGGGATCACTTGGGTGAATAAAACAGAACAAGTAAGTGTAGCTCCCCTGAGGCAATTCTAGGTAAGGTACTAGTTAGCCTACTCACATTTGGAAGTGGTCAGGCACAAGAGGGGGGCTATCTGATAACTACTGATGCTCCTCTTTGATATGGCCTCAGGGCTGTGGGAGGCTTTCTGCATGATGAAAAGCATCGTGACAGTAATCCTGTGGTCAGTGGTCTCGGCAGAGCCAAGGGCTGTTTGGGCATCAGTGTAGCCTCACTGACTACAAGAGGGTGACTTCAGGACGAGGGTGGTACAAACTGAGATGCTGGTGTGGCATTTCATCTCCTCCTATACAGTCCCTGGCCAAAGACTTTTGACTTCAGGAATTTGAGTATGGCATTTTTATGAACAGTAATTCCCAGCATTATTTTTATTCCAGCAGCATTATGAAAGTATTGTTGCTATATTTATGCACAGCAGTTTGCAGTATAGTGTTCTTTCCATTTGTCTGTAATCTTAATCTAATAAGACATTCACAAGCTGCCTGGAAAATGGATTTTTTTTCCCCTATGGGAATTTCCATAGAAAAAATCACCATCTGATAATTGCCTATTGTAAAGAATGATTTTCATCACAGGAAAAGAAAGCAGTATGGAAGAACCTACTTCTACCATCTTTCTTACTGGTTTTCTGGCTTTGCCTATCTGGAAACAGCATCACGGTGTGAAAAAGTTTTGGTTTTTTTTCCTCCTTTTTAATATCTCACATTCCAAATGAGGTGTAACTTAGATTTAAAAAAGAGACAGTGTTTGTAGTTGAAGACAGAATTGGCCTTGGAAAACAGCATTTTTCATTTCCTCTTTAAAATTAAAGCCTTTATTTTTCCAGGTTCAAACTAAACAAATGAGCCAAGGGAAAAAAAATACCCAAAACCCCAAGCCCCTGTCAAAACAAGCAAAAATTGCTAAAAGAATTTCACACAATGTCTGATTAAAACTTTTTAAAAAATCAGGTGACAACCTCTTGAAGTTAATTTGCAAAAATAAAGTAATTTCAAATGAAAATGAGAGGTTTTATATAAAATATTTTCTTTATCAAGCCCATCTAATTAAAAAAATGAGAGTGATCTGAGCCCTTTATCTAAATAGTGGAAGCACAAAATCTATGTAGATTTTAAAATTTTATTATATTTATATATAAATATGCAGACACATGTGGTCAGATGGCTTTTAAATCCCTATCCACCTAATTAATTTAACCAAGATATAATTTTTATGAGTAGCATATTGAAATGAAAGATGGAAGATTATTTGAAATTAAAACAGATACTTCAATAAAAAGAACAATATTCTCACTGGATGGATACCATTGCTCTTCTCATCTCATTCAATTTAACATATTTCTATATGAGCTGTAAGATAAAATGACTAATAGAAATGAAAAGGAGGACTGCCAAAAGTCAAATTGCTTCACTGGAAGCTTCTTAAGCTTCTTAAATGACAACATCCAGTTCTAGATAATTAAATCTTATTTTGTAGGAATGTCACTGAATGATGTTAATTTGCCTTTAGGTAGTGCTCTTTTGGTTGAACACAGTAACAAAAATTTATTTGGGCACTTTTTGTTTGTCTTAGAAATGGTTCAACATTGTTTAATAAAAATCAAAAGTTCTAGCTAGGAGAGAACAAAGTCATGGTCTTACAGGAGGAAATCACTAATGCAGCTATGCCAGGGATCAAGCAAAATTTCACCACCATTGAAACCTGAAAAATTTTTTGGATCTGAACCTTAAAGAGCTTTAAAACAGAGGGACGGAGGTGAAGTCTCCTGTTGTTACAGACAACCTGAAGCTCAACTTACTCATAATTTAGTAATCTTTGTCTCAAAATGAGTTGGGTTGCTTATTCCCCACCAAACTTGTTGGCTGTGTGATGATTCAAAGTTTTCTACCACTTTCCAGTCTAGCTGTGTTCATGGTGAGCTTTTTCTCAATTGTTTGGATGTCAGCATTGTCCTTTGTTTTGAAAGGGTCTGTCCTCACCTCTCCTTTATTCTCCCTAGTGTGTTTATAGGTAGCATCTGCCTTCCAGTATTTGTTTTCATAAACAAACCAATCCAAATTCTTTGAGACTCTACAAATACACTTTTCAGTCTCTTTATCATCCTACCATACCACTGGATACGGTCCCAGTCTAAAGACATGCCTTGAGCACAGGTGATCAGTCCTGACACACAAGTTACTTTGTTTTGAGGCATTGCAATTACGTTTGTCATGGATGGATGCCTGCAGGAAGTTTGGTGTTAGGAATGCGTTGTTCTTTCATACCTGTAGTGAAAGTTACAGTTTGGGAGCAAGACTTGGCTTTCCTTTCCTGATGTGGATGGCTCTTGGTTCCTCTGGTAATTCAGCTCTTGTTGTACTAAGGAAGTGAAATATTCCTTCTAATCAGACCTTTTATTTCTCTAATTTTCCATAGTTTTCTCTTTAACATGCTGAAAATTAAGTTTAGTCGTGCTGCATCTTGCATCAGACAGAATGTTTCACTGTCTTTCTAGTGGAGCTTTCCATTATGAAGACACTATTTTGGTTCATCATAGTGATTTTTTTTTCTCCCTGAAGTGCTTGACTTTTTTGAATAGCTGGAGGAGACCTGAGTTTATTACCTTCAGGAATAACTCTTAAGTGACGTTTGAGATACTAATAATTTAATATGCTGTCTTTGAACTTGTAACTTCTGTTATGAAGATACAATTTTCACAGTTTTGACTCTGTAGCCTCTTGTTGCCTGCAGATGCTACGGCCTGAATTCATCACAGCACTCAAGTTCAGCCTTAAGTAAAGCATGCGAGTGTGTTCGTGATATTTGTCTAGACAATCCTTTGAAGGATGCCTCTAGACTGTCTGCAAAACCAGTTTCACTGCCCATAAGGGCAGCAAACCCTCAAACACAGCCCCACAGCATAGGTGCCCAAGCACTCTCGCAGTGTTAGTATGTAGCAAGGTGTGTCCGGACGGGCTGTTTGCAGGTGATGTGCAGCAAGCTTGTGAGGCCCTGATGTGGCTGGGCTGCCAATGCACCTGTGGGCACACAGCAGTCCCAGCGGTTTCGAAGACTCCACTTCTAAGAGCTGTGCAAACACAGTTGACTTCCGTGCTGATTTCAGCTGGGGGAGCTAATTGTTTAAAAGTAGACTTCAGAGGTATAAATGTAGACACGATACCCAAGGAGTGGAGAATACTGTGGGCTTTAAGAAGTTCTTTAATTTTTCGCATTTGGTAATGATGAAAAAGGTGGGTCATTTTTATTATCTCTATGATAATAGTTCTGACACCACTAAGGAGACTCACACTGATTTTCAGTAGGAATTTGGCACTTTCCTCTCTTAGGTACTGTTGAAAATGTCATCCACTGGCTTTGCTGTTATTACATGTGCTGTAAGAGTTTCTGCTGGCCACAGCGGGACCTTCTATGAAACCCAGAGAGCTGGCTCAGGTGATGGCTGAGTCCAGCACAGGGTGGGATGTGGTCCCAACAAGTAGAAACCTGGCTTCCTAGCATGTGCCGAGGGCGGTAGCAGGCAACAGCAGCTGGGTCCTTGGAGAGGAACCTTGTGGAGACAGGTTGTATAAATTATGTGCAGCAGAGAGGTAAAACTGCTGTGCTGTGAGTGAGCAAAACCACGTCATTGGAGATGGAAACCTGGTGATGCAGTTTGCTTGGGGTCATTCTCCAGCGCTGGCTTATAGATGTTAGAGAAGAGGTCAGTTACTGCCATGCACTGGTAGTCGCCCTGTCCTGCAAACAGTAGTGTAGGGGTCTGCTTCTTCCTCTGCAGCCCACTATTAATTGCCACTGGTAAGCCTCGTATCACAAGAACTGTGGTGCCTAATAGTAACTACCTGCTTGCCTGCGTCTGGGGAGTGGCCATGTCCCAAACTCTGTTCATCAGAGGCATGCTTAGGTTGTGTTCCGCTGCATAATCAGAGGTTATTGTGAACGCTAAAACATTCCACACACTGTGTATATATAATTAGTTCTTTTTAGTGGTTTGGTAATACCCCATCACCTTTATTACTTTTCCAGTCAAATGCACAGCTTACTTCATGGCTGATCTCCATTTCTTACTGTTTTCTGGCATGGGATTCTTTTTACTTAGAATTCAGATGATCCATGGGTTACAGGCTTTTCTGTTGAAGTGCAATATGTCTACAGAGGCAGTTGCGACTGCCACCACGCTTGTGACTTAATCTACGTAAAAACCCACAAGAATCAGTGATTTGGAAGAAATTCCTACCTGCTGTTTGTGTAGGATGGCCATCTGCCTGGCAAATCCCTGTGCAGAAATCAGATACGTCTGAGAAGAGCCAGACAACCTTCTGACACCTGTTTCTCCAGCAGCTGTAGTTGCTTATTCCACTTCTTTATTTTCTCACCAGGTGCTGTTGAGATTGGGTTTTGGATCTGCATTCAGCAGCTTTTGAATTTTAGACCCAGCACTGTCTACAATGCAGGATCATTCTGACCAAATACCCTTTCTCTTTCTGGGCCCAAATTTTGGGGGTTCCTAATTACACGTTAGGAAGTGCTCCTGAATTTGGGCACCTCAGTTCAGTTACAGAAATCGATGAATAGCCAACTTCTTTAGTCAGCTCTGGAAAATGCCTTTAGAATTGATGATAAACACTGAGACAAATTGGCTTTTAATATTAAGTGGCATCTTCTATTTGAGAATCAGTCCACATATATTCATGACCCTTCAGGTAAATGGATTCCAAGATGCAGAAAAAGGTAGTGGAAGTGTCAAAGTGGTACTTTGTAAAGATACTCCTTTTACCTGCTAGAAATTTAATATCTTCATGAATAACTGAGTATTGACAAAACCATCCATTCTGAGCCCGCGGTAGAATACAAATACCTCTTTGCCTCTTGAGAGCTTCTCATTCACAAATTGTCCTCAGTTGCTGTGTGAGATACCTTTTGACCAATAAACAAACGTTTTGTAACTAACTTTGTGTGTGTAAGTTTCGGGACACTTGTATTAATTTAAAAGCTTATAATATGCTAAAAGGCATGCAGCCAGGAATGGCTGGTTTGCTTTGCTGTTTTCCATAGTGCCTACATTATAAAAAGTGTTTGACCCCCATAAGGCTTAACACAGTTACCATTCCAGTGTTAACTCTGAAGATATCTTCAATGACATCTAGATGAAACTAGCAAAAGATGTCTTCTGCAGGGCTAGTGTATGCTCTTTTGGGCATGGTACACGACATGCTGCACTGGGGCTTCTCTGCTGGAGCAGCAGCCATGATAAACCAAATAAACACAACCTTCTGTAGATGAATGGTATCTCCTGCAACTAAAGGTTAAGGTGTCATCCAATGATTTATTCTTCCTAATGGATTCATTGGATTGCTGTGATAGGGACATAATTTACTACCTTTTGTATATCAGAGGTTGTGTTCTTAAAATGGTGTTTGGGGATTTACGATATTGAACAGGGTGAATTACATGTCAAATTATCAACCATCCTGTCTGACATTTAGTCAGCACTGACAGGAACTAGGCGTTTAGCAAGTTGTGGCTTCTGTAGCACAGTCTTTCAGTACGATTGTTTTATTTCAAGGCTGTTGTTAATCAAATGTTTCTGGAGAAAATCACTAAAATAGACTGTTAATTGCATTGACTGTTGTGCTGTGGCCAGCCAGATGTTAGTAGCGTGTGTTGTAGCTGTCATCCTCCCTGCAGAATATTGTCAAGGCATTGCCTCCTTGACAGAAAATATTTCATCTGGTAATCCACCAAGTCGTTGCAGTTTCGAGGCAGGTGGCACCCTGATTGATGTAAAGACTCCCTGGGTTAGGAGTGCCTGCCAGTATTTGAATGGTATTTTTGAGAGGAGCAAGTGACCTCTTCAGGCTTTATTATTCCCACAGCTCTGTACACATTCGCAGAACTAAGGAGGTTCCTTGGCACATGCACTTTTTCAAAGTGTATTCCTATCTGGAAACATTTCATTAAAGAGTTCCTTTCTACAGCTCCTGCCTTCCATATCTGACAGTTCTTGATTAGTTGATATAGCTTATGATTTTTTCTTGGCCATTTTTTTACTGTGTGCTGTATGACCTTAAATCACTATGCTTTCATTGCTGCTTTGTGGATTATATCTAGACTGTTGGATGCTTCTATATGGCCTGCTGTCTTGTCTCCAGAGGAGGCAAGATATGTCTGTTTGCACCAAGTGCCCCATCTAACCATTGGATTGCCTCCTTTTGAGCCTCTGATCCCACTGACACAGACCTGAAGCTGCCTTTACTGCATCCACACAGGAGGAGGAGGAGGTGTAGGTGGGAAACGTGTCCTCGTTTGTACCTATATTGTCAAACGGGAGTTGCTGCTGCTGAGGGACACGGTTTTGATCTAAGTGACTACCATGGCTGCCTAGAGTGGACCACCTGTTGAATAAGGGTTCAAATGAAAGCCATTAATTTAGTAAGTCTGCATAACTAAACACCAAGAAGGTTCTGACATAACCCTTGAAAACTAAAGGGGACACGTGTCAATTTACAAGCCTGTTTACACCTCTTGCTTCCTTGCTCAGTAACTCTAGGCAATGTAGGAGATGGCAGCAGGTTATTGCATTGTTTGAGCTTATGATCAACCAGGCAAAGACAAAATGAGGACATGTGATGAATTTGGCAATAGTATTCCAGGACAGAGTGGCTGCCCTCTTCTAACTGCTAAACCCTCTGGCATATTCTCTTGACTTACTTAGAAATTGAAAATGCGGATCAGAATCTTTCCTAGTGTGTTGTCTGCCCCTTGTGTTTTTCAGTAAGAAAAAAGAAGTCATTGGTTCAATACAGATATTCTATCCTTACATTTAAGCTCCCAGAAGGCTTCTGACTATGTGACAAGAATTACCGTCATGGATATTGCATAACAGTTTATGCATAATGTTTAATGCATTCTCAGTTTTATGAAATATGGATAATACTGGAGACATTTTGAATAGTAGTTTAGATTTACACTTGCTTTTTAAGGTGGACATAAGAGGGATGTTTCTAGTGCTCTTCAATGACACTGGAAGAGTTGCGATGGTTAGTATTAAAAATGAATAAAATCTGTAGAAGTGGAAAAGAGAAAAATATGTTGTGTAGATGGATTATGGGCAAATCATAAATGTTTAAAGCATTTCTGGAGGTTAGAAATGCCGTGCCTTTATTCGAATACCGTAGCTGTCTCAACACGCTTCTTCACCGCTCTGTCCAGGGTGTGTTGCTGCTTGGTGTGGAAGGTTGGAACTCAACTGAGAGGACACAATTTTGAAGAAAGTTTCTTCTTGTTTAAGGTTTATTATTAAAATGAAAGCATTCAGCATAAAAAAATGATTTGATGCATGTGCAACTTCTGTTAAGAGTCAACTCACATTGTATGCATTTGTTTTGTGACATACAGGACAGTTTTCCAGCTCGGTTTGGAGGAATACATTTCGTCAATCAGCCGTGGTATATCCATGCCCTCTACACAGTTATACGGCCCTTTTTAAAGGAGAAGACACGAAAAAGGGTATTCTTCTGTTTAATTGTCCACTACCTGGCAGTTGTAGTCAGCAGATGTGTCATGCTCTAATAAAGTAGATATACACAATGTATCAGCTTGCTATTGGTGGAAAGTATTTAAATACATATGCATTGTAAAGAGTGTCTGTAACTGTTTTAGAAACTTATACAGCATTATCCTTTAAGGACACAGTCAAGCAGTGCACTTAAGTGTATTTTAAAACGTAAGCATATGCTTTCCTCTGGGTTATATAAAGATATTGTCAACATTACAGTTTCTATTAAGATTCCATTCAATTCTATTTCTATTAAAATTATTTGTGTCTTTCTTTTAAGAACAGAGGTAGCGAGTACGAAGTCCTTTCCTAGTGTGATTCCTTGATATTAGCGTGAATGAAAATACACAGCTGGTATATAGTAGCTTGCAAATACTGATTTGAATGAAAGCCAATGAAAGGAAATTTGTGTGCATGCATCTGTGCATAAACATGAGCAGTCTCTGAGATGTTGCTGAATTTGCAGCATTTGCATCAGTGCAATTAAATTAGAGCTTGGTGGTGATAGCACATAGAATGATATTATTTCTGTAACAGGAAGTTTGTCATCCAGGAAAACACAATCAGCATCATGTACAAAGCCACTACAAAGAATGTGACTTTTTTTTTTTTTTTTTTAAATGGGATCAGCTCTCTAAGCAACTCTATATTTTCTCTCCTCAAACACAGCATCCAAGGCTGCAATGATCCTTGGTGTTTAGCTGTTTTTTACTGACAGATTATGCTTGAGAGGCCTCTGGTATTCACAGATTTTGAACTATAGATCACAAAGCCTTTTATGTAATATCTGTTATAAATATGCAAATGAAAACCCATTTTGCAGGATTCAGTTGCACTCCGTTGACTACAGCTTCAACAAAGAGCATTATAGTGCCAGATATGTTTGAGGCCTTTTTAAGTCAAGTGCTGTATATGCATAACCAGGGAGTAAAGTATAGCTCATGGGTGTGTTACAACATTAAAAATAAGTGACAAGGCAGCTGAACATGGGTGCTTATCAGTTAGCATCTAAATTTTTATTTAGACACCTGAATCAGTGGCATATATTTTCAGAAACGCTGACCTTTTACAAGTGTTTTTGCCAATATCAAATACCTATAAGAAGTAGTCAGGTGGTTAAATACCGATTTAGGGTCCAAAACTTAGTGTCAAAATGTGAAAGTTATGCCCAGCATGTAAAAAAATAAAATCAGCTTTAAAAAAAACCTTGAGAGACAGAACAAATGACTGAAAAAAACCCCAGACCCAACAGAATTCTCTTCAGAATTTTATCAGGCTCATTATTTGTCTGTTGTGTTTATCCTGAATTATTTTGTATTTTTTTTAATATGCCTGGTAGATTTGCAACTGATAGCTATATTCAGATCAATGTACTACTAGGCACGTATAAAAACAATTGCTAAGAAGTGAAACATTCGGTTGGAAAGGCACCATAAAACAAATTACTTTTGCCATTAATAGTTGTTCTTTCACACAAGGATCAATTCCTTTGTGAGATGGAAGAACGTTACTGGGTTTGCACGGTCGTATTAAGCTTCCTGTCTCCACAGCTGACTGGAAGATGGGCCGAAATAAGCAATAGAAGACAAGCATATATTTGGTCTTTTTGTCTTTCTGCCTTTTGAATTTAACTCTTGATAAATCATGCTAGGGGTATAGCTGCCCAGAGAAGTCCCTGCAAGGTGAAGTGGGATGTGAACCGATAGTGCTTGGTGTCCGTCTGTGCGGACACCTCTGCCTGCCCTGTGGGGGACGAGGGGCAGCGTACAGCTGTTTGGAGGCAACATCCTACCTTGCCTTCCTGGCTGCTTCAGCGCTAGTAAATTAAAAAGGGCTGGGCGCTGCCATTCCTACTGTTTAATTGTACGGGCACTTTCTGGCATGGTACTGGCTGGTGCCAGCTGGTGCTTTCTTAGATGTTGCCCGGGAACAATTTGGGGATGGCATGGACCAGTGAGCAGTATGGATGAGGTGAGCTTGTTCTGGAGATGAAAGGAATTTAGCCACATGGATGTGCACTGTGTCATGGCACTTGCTCCTAGTCCCAAAGAGTGAATCCTGACCCATCTTACTTGCTAGTCTAGAAATAGCTGCTGTGAGCTGTCTGTGTAGCCATACCCAAGAGCAGGCATTTCCTCCCAGTGGAAGGTCTGCAGGTCCCTAGTATCTGTGGGAGAAGGCTGTCCAAATCCAGAGGTGCTCTGTTTCTAGTGCTCATCGGGCACACATTCCAGGTCTCTGAGAAGAAACAATAAGATTAAATATAAACATAAATACAAGTATTCATATAAATTTACATTTATATAAGTGTAAAGCATATCTGAAAATAAATCACTCTACCAAAACACTGATGGCAAATATCAAGTAGTCCATCAATTATTCCCTTATTGTTGTCACAGATATTATTGAACTGTTATTACTTATTTCCTATAGTGTCAAGTATGGATGGTAGTTACTAGTACCACCACATCAAGGAAGAAAATCTTTCCAGTGGAGTTTTCATTACACTGCACTATTGATCTTATTTATAGAACTCATGGCTGGATGCTGAAAGTCAATACATATTCCTTAATGTATATGGTGAATACTAATTTTATTTATTATTTATGGTCTTAATTTATTCCCTTAATTTAATTCACAGGATTAGGGAAAGCAAATAAAAAGAGATAGGCAGTCTGTCTGTCTAATCTTCAGTCCATCTAGTTACCTGACCTCAGTTCTTACCCTCCTTAGGCTCCTTGTCCTGCAGACATTTAAAGTCATTTATGTTTTAATCACTTTGTAGGTTTATGAACATAGTATGACCATGCTTAAGGCAGAGGTGATATGTGTCTTGGTGGCCATCTCTGTTAGCCCAACACAGCTAGAATATTGGAACTGTACAATATCCTCTAATAACGATGATGTAATTTGGGCTTTGATGATTTTTGTGATACTGCTTTGTTTTTACCTGCATGTGTACATACAGATATTTCTGCATGGTAATAACCTCAACAGCCTGCATCAGCTAATACACCCTGAGATCCTGCCTTCAGAGTTTGGAGGAATGTTGCCCCCCTACGACATGGGGACGTGGGCAAGAACACTGCTTGACCATGAATACGATGATGACAGTGAATGCAATGTGGACTCCTACAACACTCCTGCAAAGGATATAGAAAAGGACCTCTCTCCCAAATCCATGAAAAGGTGGGTTAAAAGTGCTGTGGTCTTCTAGTATTGCCATGAGGTTAACATTTGCCTTCCTCGTCTTTTATGAAACTGCAGGTAGTTCACTCAGTTCATTATATATGAGGACTGGGTTTTTTCCTTTCTTAAGATCACTGTTGATTATAGACCATAGTGTTGATTTGATTATTGTGAGCTCAGTGAGTTGTGAGCTCAGTACACCTAATTATTTCTGTGGTGCCATATAGGTAGTGTATACAATACTGGCTTTGGAATAAGCTGATATCGCACCCCAGCCTACAGTAAGTATTAGAGAGACAGTGCTAGCTAGAGTGAGCCTCGGTGCAGAGTATAAACTGGGGCCAATTATCCAGCTGGGTGGTGATGATAACTCTTACCTTCCTCCATCCCATAGCCCAGTGCCTGGTATCCACCAGCCTGTAGGTGCCAGAACATTAACGGCATCTGAACTGTCAGTCACAGTGACTGCACACAGCATGAGAAAAAGTAATGAGGAGAACCAGGACAAAAATCAGTGCCAATTTTTATGCTCGGGTCTGGTAAACATCCTGGCGTTCTGATATTCTTCTCTTTGTGAAGATACAGTATAATGCTTGCTGCATTTTACCATTCAAAATAAAGTAAAGTATAGGGAGAGGTTAGTTACCTCTCCAGTAACTGTGGAAGCGGTGAGGTGATTCACCTGGGAGGGGTAAACCTGGTCCAACCTTGCCAGGGCAGTAGAAGAGAAAGGGGAAAGATTACAGCAGGGTGATAGAAAAGGATGAGCAGGGCAGCAAAAGTCAGAGTGCAGCTCATAAGGGGTAGGCCTAGCAATGAATCAGAAGAGAACAAACAGGGCAGAAAACAATATATAAAGTCATTAAAATTAAGTCAGAATATGCTAAACTGAGAATTCAGTTTCAGGAGATGGCATTTGATGCAAAAGGGAGAGAGACTCTGGAAGTAGATCAAAGAGGATAAAATATTTTCAGACTCCTCAGCCAGGAAGATGATTTTGGCTGGAAAATGTTGCATGGATTGGGGAAGACAGTGCAGTTTGAGAGGGAGACATTTTTTGGGAAATAGAGAGGAGACAACAGGAGATTGCCATAGGAATAAAAAAGAAAAAAAGCAGTGAAGTTTGAGGATTTTGTGTTGGAAAAAACCTACAGTGCACTGAAAGTAGGAAATAGCAAGAGACTTGATGGGAATGAGCTAGGATAAGAAGTTAAAAGAGGTCCTGAAGCCATATGACGCAAGATGCGTCAAGATGCAATTAATACAACTAATGGAGAAAATGGGACAGGAAAAAGCCAGGGGAAGGGGAAAAGTGAGCAATACATTTATATATGATTTGCATGTAATACAAGAATTATGAGGCAATAGAGAAGCTGTCTTGGAGAGAAGGGTGGAATTTAGGAGCTGAAATGTAGAAGTCTTAATCTTGTAAAATGGTCATGAGAGTAAATAACTTCTTCCAAGGATGCAACAAAAAAACATGAGAAGGCCTATGACAAGACCCTTTGGTGCAGAATTTTCCAGACTATCCTGGGCAAGCACATTATTAAACAGAAAAGTAGTGGATTGACCAGATTCTTCATTTTTTCTCCAAGAATACTTTCTTACACTTACCTGTTTTATTTTCATTTAACTTGTGCTTGAAAAATCCTTCATGTAGAATTACACTTCTGTGTAAACTTCACATTTACTTTCATTCAATCTGAGTTAGCTGACACAGTAGGAGACGTACTGCGTGTTGAAATTGTATCTACATACTATTGAGCTGAAATTTCCTTACCTTCTTCGCATTCTTTTTCAGTTAGTGTGTCTGCAGCACCTGCTGGAATCCTCCTTTCCTGCTGTTGAACATAAAAAGTACTAAGTAGACTTACTGTACTAGTATCAAGTAGAAAGGAGGGGTAGTAAGATGGACAGAAAGTCCCAGGACTTTGATGTATTAAGTGCACAGACTGTGTTAAAACAGAAATAGAAAACTTAAGGTAAAACAGATAAACTCTATTTCACTAAAAATTAAATTTAACTTGAATTCGGCACCTGATGGATTGTTTCTCTCAGTTTAAAACCACACTGAGCGTGGTATGTTAGTGCAGAAGAAGGTTTTTAACATATAAAACCCCATGACAGTAAGTCAATGAAAAATGCATAACTTCTTAGAACAAATTTCACAAGCATCTAGCAGATCTCCAACACTTACCTTGTTTAATTTGGCTTGCCATTTTAAAATTAGTTTATTGCTCTGAAAGAATATCCTTAAATCAAAATCCTACTGAGAATTCATTTCTTTGTTACTCATTTTTGCCCCCATATGAACCAGTGATGTTCCTCCAGATCTCCTTGAACTTTTGGTGAATTGGATGATCTCTACTTGAAAGGAACGCTGATTGTGGGAAGGGTGGTGGAGATAAGGAGGCATTAATCCCACCTGTAGCACACACCTCTGGGGAGAACATGTTCACGTCACGTGGCACCGTTGCAGCTGTCTCAGCACTCATGTTTAGCCTGTGGCTGTGTCCACCCGTGGCTCTCACCACTGAAGCACCCAGCTGGAGACCTGCATCCTCTTTTCACCCAACCCCGCAGGGCAGATGTCTCTGTTGATCAGCTTTGCAAAGTATCTGTGTGTGGCTTTGGTTCCTCAGCTCTGCAATGGGGCTTTGTAGTACAACTCTGTCCTACTGTGTTTTGTGGGAATTTATTCAGTAACATCTGTAAAGTTATTTGGGAGATGTAGATAGAAGGTGCTATAGACTTACACAAATGTTTTTCCTTTTGCATACCTTCATTCATGAATTGCTGCTGAATGGAATGAAACATGACAGTAAATGTTGATTTAAAACTGAATAAAAATGATTTCTCCTTCTTTGAGGCAATTAGGCTCCTGAGCTTACAAGCCATAGATCAGGGCTTGTGCAGTTCCATCTTCACATCCACCTTGGCATCAGGGAGTTTGGAGGCCCTGGGAGTTTGCGGCCAAAACCACCTCACTGGGAATTTGAGGCCAGGCTTGCAGCCTTTCCAGCTCCCCTTCAGTTCCCCAGATGAGAGCTGGAAACCTTGGCTGCTCAGACATTAGCAGCCTAGGAAAAGGCTCAGTCTGCTATTAGTACTTACAATCAGTTGGGAATCCTTTGAAATTAGTACGCTTCCACAGCATTTTTTATCTCGATGAACTGGATTTTCCAGGAGTACAGCTTTCTACCAGCAAATTTTCAATCAGCTTTGCATTGGCATGGTACCTTGTGAAGATTTTTAAAAAAATAAATTTAATTCAGTGGTTTAGTTTTCTGCCTGAGGAACTGATGAGCGTTCTAGGTGAGGGTTATTGTACAGTTTTAATTAAAAATTTTTAATATGGTTATCACAAGAGAGACCATCAGATTTTTAAAGCTAATTTTCTTTTGCTAAAGCATTAGTAAGAGAATGTGGTAAGTATTATTAGAAAATATCCTTGTGTTTAAAGTTTTCACCTAGGCTTTAATTCAGATGTTTTTTCTTGTGTTTTTGAAGGTTTTCTTTAGATTTTTTGAGAAAGACCAAATTGTGTCCTGCTATCAGCCATTCATTGGTTTCAGTGGATGATGCCAGTTTATAAGAGTGGGGGATTGACGCTGTATGTTTATCTTAGGAGAGGTCAGAATTCATAAAGGTTTTTCTCTGTGCTGTAACCCTCCAAATGGGCAAATGTGTAGCAATGCTGCAGTCACAGTGTGCTTCCACTGATCAAAAATAGATGCCTACACTGTAGAGACATACACATGCTCTAGCCATCTCAAATCTTTACAGAAAGGAAGAGAAATAGGCATTTCTAGCATGAGATTCGTCTCACTAAGGGAAACATCTAACAAGGGTTGCTTTTACTGTACCCCAGAAGTGTCTGCTTTTTGACAAGCTGAGACATAGGTGATGTAAAACCCCATCTTAACGCTTCGGGCTTTGGTTTTAATGGAGCATTTTGATTTTGCTGGAGATTGGGGTTTCCTGTTTTTCCCTCACACATGGCTGTTGCAGGGTACCAGCACCAGTGTTACGCTTCTGTGATGAATCAGAGAACCTGGAGAAATTTTACAATCATCATTGAATTTCCCTTACTTCCCTTCCTTCTCTGCTGTTTAGTTGAGCTGATAAGTGAGTTTGACAGATGTGTCCACTGCTCCAGAAATCCTGCTGGCCATGGCAGGATTCCCTAGGGTTGGCTTAGGAGCTCCCACTGTTGCATTTAAGTGCTATTCAGGAAAGGAGCAACTTGTGCTTCCAGCTAACACATGCCACAAATTGCAGTGTGCTGTTAGCCAGCTGGGTGGCTGAATTGTACCTTCTTTACCAGCCCAGTGCCATATAAGCTTCTGGTAGAGAGGGTCGCTGCTTAAGTCAGTGCAAAAGACAGCTTAGTTTGCCCTCCATTGTGTGCTGAGGATGCACCCTGCTTCACTGTTTCACTGAAGAAAAGAGGATCCCCTTTATTCCACCTTTTGCTCCTATATCCACAAACCAGCCCTGTAAAGGCATATAATCACTCCGTGAGGGTATTTTCCGACCATTCGCAATGATCCGATGCTTGGGTAATGCTGTACCATTGTTTTTAAGCCCTAGCAGAAACGAAAATAAACAAAAGAAAGCTGAGGTTTACCCTCATTTGTCTTGATCTAGAAATGTCAAATAAACATGTTGTCCCTCTGCAGGTCTCAGTCAGTTGTGGATCCTGGGGTGCTGAAACGCATGGATAAGAATGAGGAAGAAAACATGCAGCCTTTGCTTTCACTTGACTAACAGGTCCTGAGCATCGGACATGAACTGAGGTGGAAGGCACTGCCTCTCAGCAACAAGCAAACCATTGGGAAAGAGCGTACCAGCTGGAATCCTATCTACTCACGTTAATGTAGCATAATGGCAGCAGGCAGCAGGTTTTACTATTCTGCCTGAATGCTGGATGCCCTGGGGTGAAAAAGAAGAGGAGAAAAAAGGAAAATAAAATGAAATAAAAAATAAAGAGGAATCAATAATTTATTCTGTAAGTGCCAACTTGTTTGTAAATACAATATAATCCTCCAATTTGACTTTGTAAGTTATGGTAAACAAATGCTATGGAAATGAGTGACTATTAAATATGTCAGTGAAGTGCACCATAAAAAAGAGAAGAAAACATGTGCACGCTCACACATGCACACACATACACACAGAGAAAGACATACTGGACAAGGAAAAATATCAAAGCCAATTAAACGTTGGCCTTCTCATAGGAAGCCATATTGCAGCTAGCGTATTGACTGCTGTGTTGTTTTCTCTCTGCAATGCTCATGTAGTGTGCAAAGGGGATTAAGAACTTGGAGATGCTGTAAACGGTTGAATATTTCCTGACTGTAGGAACTGATTTCCCAAATAACGTTGTGGCTTAGGATTGTGATTTAGCATAAACCATGTAGCATTGTGAAAAAGATAACAGGTGAGCTGGAACCAACTCTTTGACAGCTTTGTTGTTTGGCTGTATGGATCTGTGAGGTTTCTTCCTTAACTTTTCATTTACAGTTCGCAAGTAACCTGGCTTGTTACCCTAACCTGGGTGTTGTAATGCGGGACACATTGGAGTTACTTCTCTTGCTTTTTGGGTGCGCATCAAGAATTTTTCCAGAACTCTGTTCTCCCTTGGAATGAGAAAATAGTCCTCTAAATACAGCATAATAACCAGTATTTGAAAGTAAAGCCTGGCAGCAGAGGGTAAAAGTTAATTACTGAATCCTGTGCACTGGGAGACTGGATACATATATATATTTTTACCAATCTCTGACAAGCATACAAGGTGACATTGTTAGACAAGTATATTTAATTGAAGGTTTATACAAGAAATCATACCTATTCAATGTACTTAGATATATTATAGATTGTATATTGAGACAATGTCATTATTAATATAGTAAAACTTTCCATAGAACAACAGCATCCCACTCCAACCAAGGATTAATATGAATAAGTTGTAGTCAAACATCTCAGCCTATGTGTTTAGGACACTTTTGTTTTGGTTGTAGCGTAACTGTGTATATTGAACATGTGCCATAATAGAGAAATACATTTTACCTCAAAAGGGCAACAGGTTTCGCTAGGAATTGGGTAAATCAGCTGAAACGCAGGGGCTGTGTCATCTTTGTTGTGTGCTGGCCGATGTGTGTGCAGCCTGTTGCATGCCGAGGCAAGAATGTTATTTCTTATGAGGATCTAATTCTGCAATCAGAGTGAGAAGACAGAGGGAGCCCACCAAGACATCTGGATAGTTAGAGGTATTGTAAGAGCATGTCCGGACAATGAGGGATTAGTTAAGAATACACTGACCACAGCGGAGGAGATAGCTCACAGCAACCCCACCTCCCCAGCGCCAGAGTTTAAAGAATTTCTTCAATCACTTCAGTGATCACTGAAGTTTCAAAGTCACCGGTTGTAGGTCACCTCTCCTCGCCCAGGATGATTGCAGCTGTAAGATTTAGTAGGCTGGGATGAGTTAAGAGAGAGCGGAGAGTGAAATCTTGGAAATGTGTTGTCTCAGAGTTTAGCTGTAACTCCTGTGGTGGCAGCTTTGGTGTTTCTCAGGGCTGAGACAACCCTGTCTCTTCCAGCATCACCCTTGATTAGCCCAGGCAGCACACAGATAAAGCTTTCCTACTTCACAGTTCATTAGCAACACTGATAAGTAGCATATGCCCCAACATGCCATCGCATTGCAAGAACTTGTCTGAACAAGTCATTGCCTTTCTGCTCTCCTAATTCTATTTTCATGATACATGTTATGAAATGCAAAGAGAAAAGATATGGAGCTGAACGTCTTTTCAGTCTGTCCTACAAGTTTTCAGTAGTAGAAGCTTTTGTAATAGTGCTTTTATGGTTTGAGAGACTTGAAAGATGATGAATTCTTATATACTATTTTATGCAGTCCTATTTTTCACATACCTTGTAACATCATGCTGAATAGGTGAGATGTGTCTCTAGGGTTTGCATAAGTGCCATATTTGAATATATGTTATATATGCCCACACTTATGGTTAGTAGAATAGTATATTGCCATCAATCTGGTTTTTAAATCCTTATCAGATAAAACTCTAACATCAACAGAAATTTTCTCCTTGTAAGGGCTTCAGGATTTAGTCAGTATTCCATATGTATGCAAACTGTGACACAGTGGTGATCAAAATCTTCGTGGATGCTTTTGGGCCAAACCTTGGTGTAAACCAGCACAATGCTGATTTTAGAATACAGCAGCTGTCTGGTCAGAAAATGCAAATGCCTCTTACATGCCCACAGAGCATCTTTGTAGGAAAGTGTATCTGCTCAACTGTATGAACCTTAAAATTTGTTTTGAAGCCTATAAATTTGTTTTGTTTGCAAATCCATTATTTATGCACTTAACTGTAATTTATGTGGTGTTTTCTGATGCCTGATTTCAGCTTCAAGTTAATGAGTATTAACATATTCTTTCCAGAAAGTGAAAGTAGGATATATTATAATTTTCTGTAACTGGGACCTCATCTTTCACCAAGAACAAAACTACTTTTTCAAGAAGATCCTCACTGTTTAAAAGTTGGATTACAGGTCTTCTTGGCTGCAGCTTTTATTTTGCTGAAGCAAATTCTGGCAGTGGTAACTGCAGTTGTGACATTGGATAAGAATATGAAAATGGATAAGAAAAATAATTATGCTTTACATGCTCTCAGTATTCTTTGAAGGCATTTCTCTTTTACACATCAGGGTACATATAGGGTTTCCACCTTTCCCTTGCTTCTTGTAGAAAATCTTTATAGGTAGGTCAATTTTTAATAGATTAAATTTGGACTGAAAATTTTTTCCAATCTTTATTATCATAGGAATTGATGTCTAATTTTTATAGCAGAATTGAAGTGCTAAAAATAGAATTCAAATGCTTGGGAGGAATTCCTCTTAATTTCTTACCTTTGTTGTGTATTGGGTAGAATAAACCTTGTTGTAATTATGCATGCTGATATGCATATAAAAAAATATCCTGCAATATGAGGAACTTAGTGGAAAAACTGGATACACCTGTCCAAGCAACTAAATGAAAAAAAGGGGGGAGAAAAAAAAGTATGAAAATTGATAGTTTCAGGCCTTTGACAAGATCTAAAAATGTCCCCTTACACGATGTCTCTTCCATGAAACAAATGTTTAAAAATATATGGAAAAGTTATGGAAACTTCCATGCTCAAAGCCTTCCTCCTGTAATCAGAGATGTCGGTAGTCTCTTGGTTTTATAAAGACAGGTAATCAGTCCCACTAAGCTCCAACAAATACACAGGCTCCAAATAGTTATTAGTTGTAAAATAGCTTTAAGATGTCTTTACAGAAATGTAAATTTACTGTATAGCATATTTTAAAAGATGTTTTGCACTCTACAAACATGCTATGCCTAGTCACAAAAGATATTTGTAGAGACATACATAAACTAAACATGGAGTTAAAGAAAGCAGGAGCAGAAGGGACCTCAAGAGGTCATTGATATATGGAGGAGCAGATTTGCTTTAATGTCTCTCTTAAAGAATTGTTTTAGCTCAGTACCTTGCATGTAATGCTCTTTGTATTATTTAATCACAGTCACAGCAAAGCCAAGCACATTACTGGACAAAATTGTAACCTGACAGTATTTTGTTCATACCTTTTATTATTTTACCTGTTCTGTTTGGGAAATTTAAAAGTTTGCCAAGCATCATAAGAACTACCATTTAGAATTACTTGGGAAACACTTTGCAATAAGCTTTGGTCAAGTCCCTGTTATTATATTGTTTCTGTTATTATCAGTGTATGTATTCATCAAGATTTTTGAAAAAGTCATGTTTGAAAGAGCATGGAAGAGAGAAAAATTCAAAATTAGGCTTTACGATTTTGTTTAGAATATTAAAATAAGATTGGGGGGGGTGCTGAGTTTGGTTTTGATAATCTTTATTTGCCTGTGGGGAATGTCCTGCTGAGCTATCAACAGCATTGGGTACCAGGACAAATTTGGAAGCTAAATATCAATGTGAAAGGCAAGAGCACAGATTTCAAAGGATTATACTGAAAAATCACTTAATCACGTGGCTAGCTGTATTGTGTCCTTCTAAAGAAAGGCATTTTGCAAGTAGCTTATGAGCATGTATTTGTGGTGCTGAGAATAGTACTTTTGTCCATGAAGTTCAAAGCACACTATGAAATCAAGAAAATAATAGTTATCCCATTTCTCAGGTAGCAAAACAGAAACACAGCCAGTTAGAGACAAAAGCTCAATGGAAGGCACTCATACTGTGTTTATATATGGCAAAAATGACACTTTGATCACTCAGTCTGGTTTGAACTGCAGGAGAGATAATAATGTGTCCCTGTTTTGTGTGAGAAGAATGTCTGGTGGTTGATTCAGTCACGCCTGGTTTCTTTAGAAACCCACCTAAATGTTTTACCATGAGACCTTTACAAACCAGGGGTGATCTGCTTTCCTGTGGAGTTAAATCTGAATGTACATTTTACCATTTCTGCTGAGGAAATGGTAAAAAGGGAGTATGTCCCCCAAATGAAATGCCTTTCTTCCCTGTATAATTGGTGAAAAAAAGGTAGTTTACTCTGAAGACCCCCAAAAGGAAGCCTTGGCTGCCCAGTAAAGAAGTCTGAACTTGGTCAGGTCCTTCTGAGGGCCTTGAAAGATACTTATTTCCCATTAACTATACAATTTTATTTGGAGGCATGCTTAAGTGACCACAAATGAAAGTAGATAGGACCCCACATCTTGTATTGCCTTGTAACTTTGAATGATCCTGTGTCAAGGGTCTGTATTTAGCACGTTAACTTGGACATACCCTTCAGTCTGCATTTCAGCATTCAGTTGTGTGGGAATTTTTTCCTATCAGCTTTTGGGATCTTAATTTGTTCCCTTCATATGGGTCTGTTGCCACAAAATGGCATTGACCCCTGTTGGATTGCACAATTTGCAAAGTGATTTTGTTGTTAAAAAATAACAACTTGTGGTATGCTGGGCAGTGGTGAAGTTGAAACACAGGTCACAAGCTCCCACTACTTTGTCACTCATTCTCCAGTGTTTTGTGTATGTAAACTGCTTTGATTGATAACAGACATGTCAGACTCATACGATATGAGTTTAAAAAGAGAGAAAAAAGAGAAGTTTCTGCAGTTCTCCTGCAGATTTTGAATCTGCAGTTTCTGCAGATTCAAAATCTGAGTTGGTATCGCCGTGGAATCCAAATGGAGGGGAAGCACTGCACACAGGCAAAATAGAGAGACCTCCAAGGGAAGATGCTGATGCTTCCTTATGGCACACATTTTTGTTAAAACACAGCCAAAGTATTTTGTCTGTGGGGACCATGGTCAGCCAGCTCTGTTGTTTCTGAATCAGTCACTTACAACAAGTCCTCTCTAATAAAGGTGTGACAAAGCTTTCTTTTGCTGTTAGCAGAGAATTCACTTCCAGAGAATTGGCATATCTGTCAATTTGCAGCAGACAAATGGCGGGGGCTGATTAGAATTTGTATTTGATATGGAAATGCTGCTGTGATTCCTTAAAGAGGCTGTTGCATCATCAGCAACACACAGCAGCGCCTAAAGGCAGGCATCTCAAATCAGGTCCCTTGGTTAATAAAAATTTAAGGGGAGAAAAAAGCAAGGGAAAAGATAATAGAAGATGGTGAAACACAATAATTAAAATAAAAAACAGAAGCAACCCTGTGGTGGAAAGCCATATGAATGGCAAAAATGATACAAGTGAACTTGTATAAACACTTCCAAGAAGTGAATCAGTAGCCTATCTTGTGTCCCCAATCTACATTATGAGCAGAGTTCCCATTTTTCACATGGTCTACCTTGTATGGCCATGGTGGAGTTTCCTAAATCTTTAGAAAATGCTTGAGTTACCATGTGAAGTTGTAGGTGCAGTAGCTGAGCTTGTGAACATGGTTTAATGGATCAGTGCATGCCACCAGATCCCCGCCTGGAGATGGGCCCTGGGCTCACTCAGACCTGGTACCCGAAGGAATATATGAAATGCCGTGCCCTGTCTGGCTGAAGAAGTCATGCAGGGAGAGAAGGAAAGGAGCCACATGCCTGTAAAGAAAGGTGGGAGGCCTATGGAGAAAACAACAGGGAGTTGGAGTGAAGTGATCAATCATTTTAGTGTAATAGTGAGGGAGGCTTTCACTTGCTCTGTAATATGAGAGGACTTACAAACCCCCCCACACCTCTGTCATCAGAAAGGAGAGAGAACATCTTTCTCACTTTCAAACACAAACTTGGTTTTGATATATTTAAACCTGATGTATACGACAGGTCTGAACTGCCCTTGCTGCTGCTGTTTCCGTGGTGGTTCTTGGGATGTGGGTATCACGTAGCATGCAGGAGCTGGAAAGCTAATGTTCACCAACCTGTCCATAGGAAGAGAAGGGAGGGATGTATTCTGCAAATCCCTGCTGCAGAGATAATTTCGTGGGAGAATTCAGCGCTTGCTTGGATTAACGCCTGTCTTGCCCTGACATCAATATCGGCACCTACTCTGTGTAGAAGGCTGTGAGTGCAAGTGGTGCGGGAATCTCCCCTGCGCATCTCTGTGTCTTGTGCTAATTATGGAGCCTTCGAGCTGTAGCTGGTGATCTGTGTCCTGTGTCTTTAAACAGTTCTCCTGGTGATGTTAATCGTAGCCATTAGTCACTCAGAGTGGAGATGATTTAAAGGAAACTGACAACTTTAAGCATTACGCTTACTGTCTAAAAATATTAAATTGGTGATTGTTACAAGTAATGCCCAAGATTATGATAACTTAAAGAGTTTCAGGGTTTGGTTGCATCGTATCCTTGATGGGACTTAGTGTATAATCACTTTCCCTTAAATATGGCTTTCCCTGAGGTTCATGTGTATCTTTCATGCATCAGTGGCAGAAGGAATTAAGTAGCAGAAAATGTGATTCTGAAACTATAAATATATTCAGAGGGACACATATAGAATACCTGACACTATTTAAAAAAAGTTGTTTTGCAGTTAACTAGTGTTCAACTTGACAATAACGTCTCTTTTAAATCATTTGGTTCTCTAGCTCTTTCACCCTATGGACTGCTGTGTGAAATGTGTCCTACAAAACTTTCCCAGCTCTGCATCCTTTCTTCTCCCACCCCCTTGCATTCAACAACATCCTGTCTTCTGTATGTACTTTATTCTATGAATAACTGGAGAAAACTGTAAAAAAACCCAACACCCTGATAATCTGCAGACTAGAGCTTGAGGACCCCTATTTTAAATATTTCCCTTATACAAATCTCTGGTAACAGGGTGAAATGGAAAATGAGAGCAAGAGCTGACTTCATCATAGAGGAATACAAAAAAGACTCTGGCTAGGAGTCCGCACAGGTGTAGACAGACAGTCATCTGAGCTCTTGTGATTTAAGATGTTACCTTCCCCTGACTGTTAATTATCACTCTTCAGGTAGGGACTACTGCCCCAACATTGAAGCAACAGCAGATTATGGAAGTACTCCTGTCCCAGTGAAGGCTGTGCACAACTCACACTAACTGTTGATTCTGCACTCCTGCAAATGTAAAAACAGTCACATAATCTATTAATACAACTCTGTTATGAGAATAACAATTAACAGCTAGTCGTGGCGACATCTAAAATTGCTAGATTGGCTATCTGTGCCTTAAGGCTCTCATGATCTGTAGTGCTTGCGTAGCAGTAACCACTGAATAAATTTTTTTTTGCATGCAACAATCTGCTTTGGAGCCTTACGGAAAATACTATCGCACCATATCAAAAACTAAAAAACTAAATCACAGGAGTAATTTGCAAACAGTGCTTGTATCCTCAGGATAAAATTTGTTTGTTTCTCAGTTTAGTACTGTTGGACTCAGGGGGTCTGAGATTTGTAAAGCCAGGACAAGTCTATCAATCATGTTCTCTCTATGTATAGTTTCAATAACTATTCTCTTTTCACAACTTGTTGTCAGTTTGAATTTTATTCTTGGACCTAGTAAGATGGTTGCTTTTGGTCTGTTGTGTTCCAACCTAAAATCTGAAGATTAAGCAACTTTGTGAAACATGTCACACTTTATATTGTATATTTAAATATCATCAGTTCTCTGTGATCAATGGGCTGCTTTGGAGAGTACTACTACTTTAAATCATTGTTGGTTACTGAGGAAGAATGACATTCTGTTAAATAAAATATGACCAAATGAAAATTAAAATACATATATATTTTTGTGTTTGTACATGGGAGTGTTTGTCTGGCTTGCTTGTGCTAAAATATATATAGAGTACATATTTTAACTGGATGAACTGTACTTGATTTTTATCAAGGTTTTGAAAGAAAAATGAGAAATAACTGAGTGGTATATCAGCATGTAAGTTTTTTTCTGGTAACACTGAATGTCTCTTTCCACCCAACGGTAAGTTTTAGAGAGCTAACATATTCCACGTTTACAATACTGTTGTGAGCTGTCACTTCTTGGAAGTCTGTGGGTTGTGAATGTCCTCACAGATGAAGATCATGCAGAGATGCAGCACAAGAAAAGCTCATTTTCCCCTCAAAGACATTTCCTACTCTCTTCTGTAGAGACACTGCCTGCCTCTTAACTTCTTCTGCACTGTGTTCCCTAGCATCATCTCATGTTCATTGACTTTTCTTTTGATGCCACATCAGGGAGAAGTGATATTAGCTCCTTACAGAGATGTCCCTTTCTTCAGGGAAATGTTGCTGTTCTCAGGAGAGAGTAACCACGGTAGGACAGAACAGGCTATGTGATGTTGAAGCGGTGCCGGCAGAATGACCATATTTCATTCTAGATTTTATTTTTCTTGGGAGGGAGAGACCCAGTAAATGATAGTTGTGTGTTTACGTGCTTCTCCAATGTCCTTTCTGTAGCATTCCTTACTTCAGGCACAAGGACACTTACTCACATTTTCTGTACGTTTTCCATATCTTAACTTTGGTTTACACAGATTAAAAAAAAAGTAGGCTGCAGTAGCTTTCTGTTTCACACATAATCTCAGTGGTATATTCAGATGCATTCCTTATGCCAATTCTGCAAGGTGTAACTTCCTAAGAAGTACAGATTTCACGATTACCATGTTGAAAAAATATTGACAGTTTCTCATCTACGTGGAAATGTAGTCCCTCGGCTCCCAGGCGCTGCATTGTTGCATACAGTATATAAGCCATTGCTGCACAAGGGTGCGTTTCGTCACTACAACTGTAACAAGATAGGAGTCAATACAGCTCTCTGCTCCCTTTGGAATCCCTCACTCACATCCCTCTTACTGAGTAGAGTTAAAGCCCCTGTAAGCCCGTGTGGTTTGCTGCAACACCTCACTACAGCACTTTGAGTTACAACCGCTACCCATTTGTATGTTGCTAGGCTGCTCTCCCCCGAAAACCATGCGATCCCAGTGTATGCATGTGTGTGTGCATGTACATGTCTGCTTGTCTCCCCCCCACCTCCTGTTTTGGGGCCCTTTTACCAATGTCAGTTAGCTTTGGGAAAAAGACAGAGGCCTCAAAGCTCACGTCTGTGTTGACATGTGACAGCACGGTGTGACATGCTCAGGTTGCCCGGCTCTGATGTGGGAGCTGGCTGAAGCATCCTGCAGCTCACGTGCGACTCCAGCACCTTCAGTTCCTACCAGAGGAGACCAGGCTGTGGGGCGGAGGATGGAGGAAGGAGTACCAGACTTGCCTTTGGTCTGAGGGAACCGCGATGCAATGGGGACCTACGCTAGGGCTACACAGACAGTTTAGGGGTGTACTACAGTAAAAGTAGGTACGTAGGCAGAGGAAAGCAATGCTTTTTGCTCCCTGATGGCGAGCAGGGAGAGCCCTTGCTGTCAGGCACCAGTGTTTCTGTACGGGCTGGAGGTCATACACAACTTCAGCCAAAAGGAGAGTGTCAGTGTAACTCCCACTGGTGTGGAAGCATGGTCAGCAGGATGTGCAGGAGTATGGGAGACTTGGCTGGGGAATTAATTACCTATCATGCTACCACAACTTTGGTGCAGCCTACAATAGCACTGTAATGGTATAGGATACAGGAGTGGATAGTGAAACTGGGAGTGGTGCTATTAATTTCAGTAAATTTCAGTGAAAAACCACCACCACTAATTTGGTGGTGTTTACACAACTCTGTAATTGTCTATTGAGCATAATATAAACATTGTAAATATTCACAAAGCTGAAAGTTCTCCATGACAGTAGAAAATAAAGTATTTTGTCTCATTGCCTGCATGCGTCTTGACAGTGCTGGTTTCATTCTCATGAGCTGAGTAGTGGGGAAAAATAGCACTCAGCCTTCTAGACATGTACAGATGGTTGGCTGGTCAAAAGCCCTTCCAGTACCTGAACCCTGACTGACAGTGTCCCTTCCTCTCTGGATAGATGACCAGGCTGTCAAGCAATCTTTCTTCTCTTCATCCATCAACTTAACTGTTGAAAACTCTGGAGATTAGCAGCTGAGAAAGTGCATGTGTAGCAAACATATGTCACACTGGTCAAAATGGAGATAATATTTTTTTTTACACTATCGTTCTCTTCTATTCAGAGCTACAACTTTTTAACTTTTGTCTTTTGTGAAAAATTTAACACCTTACCTCTTCCCAAATTTACAGAAAAAAATTATTAATGAAAAAAATATTAATGAAATGTCATTGTTTAAATTTTATTTCCAGCAGTGTTAATGCTAGAGGCAACAGTTAATTGTATTATTTGATAGCAATATTTTTCATTTCAGTCTCTGGAAATAAATACATCTTTTTTAACAGACATATAATTTCTTCCTCATGAAGCAACAAAGTGCGAATCAGACTGATCTTACCGTATCCAGTTCCTAGAATCACCGCATAAAGGCTAACCCTCATGAAGAAGCTGTAGAAATACTGATCTTAACGAGAAAAAACCCCAATTTTTCTTTTAGTTCGATGTATAAACTGAAAATTTATAAAATTTTAATATGAAATATGAAGCTTTTAATTAGTTTCTAAATTAACACAGTGGTGGAAAATGACAACGTATTCAAAAGCTTTACAATTCTTTCTCTTTTTTTAATGTGTATAAACTTTTACAGTTCAGATCAAGCTACCAAAACTCAACAAGAAAATACCTTGAAATCTTAAAGTGCTCAGAATAAAGTATGAGGTACAACTTTGCATCATACTATGAACTGGAAATTTTTTTGCTGTTAAGGCTTTATATTATTATTATTAGATCCTTTTAATGCACATATAGCAAAGACCTCAAGGAGAAATAAAGCATTTTGTTAGCAGAAACAAAACAAAACAAAAAATCAGAAAAGAAACATGGAACTGGCATATCACAGCTTATACTGATCTCTCTTGATTTAATTCCTCATACATGTGACTTCCTTTTCTTCTTTAAAAAAACTGTAGCCATGGATCTCAGCCCATGTGGTGCATCAATGTGATGCACCCCTGTACAAGCATGCTAAACCATAATAGCTTCTTATGTTACTATAGTGTCATTAAAAACATTTAACATATAGTGTAATTTGAAAAAAATTATAGACTAAACTTGATTATGAAATAAAGATGCAGCACTGAAGAGAGTGTTTGGAAAAACCCTTACAAAGGTAACTGTCAGGCACATGGTCTCTTCAAGAGGTGTGGTTTGCAGTTACTTTAGGGTATGATGGTCTTCATGTTCCAGAATTAAAGAAAGGGGAGAATGAATGTATCTGCTAGTAACACATGGAAATCAGCTGAATTAATAAGAGACCATGCTATGGAAAACTGGGTTTAGCCTACTGTTAATTTCTCACTAGGAGAAAACTGCCTCATTATAAGGGCTTAGTAAAATGCAGAGGCAACTGCAGTGCAGTGTGGAATAATTAAAATTCAGGCATTAAGTGAGATTGACCTCAAGTCATAATTCCTGTGAGTAACATCCTCTGCCACTTGTAGTTTTTGTGGAGGATCTTACAGAGTTTTTCAGGGAAAGTGGGAATGTGACCTACTACCATTGCTTCTTCCCTTCTTTAAGTTCTCTAAAGCTCATTGCCTTTAAATTTCTCTGCTAATGTCCCTGCATTATGAAAGGAAGCAGATGGATCTACTATATAAGAATTTCTTTAGTCTTCATTTATTGCCAGCTCCCTGTCTTCTAGTTTTATTGATGCTGAGGTGGTTTTTGTGTTAGGGGTTTTATTTTGGGAAGGTGGGGAGATGAGTCCTTTTTTCTATTTCAAGGTAATTCATCAAGTGATGTTTTCATAACCCTACCGCTGCAGACATTTATTTTTGACTGTTTAATCCCCCCCCAGTTTATTATTCAAAGATCGGCTGTTTGTAATGATTAAATATAAGCATCTCAGAAAAGCATAATGATGCCAATTTTCTGCCTAGTTTCCCTTTCCCAGAAGCACCTTATCAGTGCAATATAAAGCCCAAGATGACAGCAATTTACACCTCTGCAGAAACAATAAAATGCAAATAGCATGGTTTAGCTTGAGTATTTTCCCCTGGAAATAATTAGTTTTACCTTCTCATTATTTTCCCTTGTGCAAAAAAATATGCACTAATAAGATGACTGCTGTTTTGGTTTGGTTTTATTTATTTATTTGTTTATTAAGCTCAGATAAGAATTTATCATTTTACAAATGCCTATCAGGGAAAGCTGTGTATTCGTTGGATGCCACATAATGAAGAGGCACCTGCCTGCTGCCTTTCACCACTGCTTGTTTGCAGAGTGACATTTGTGGGTTTCAGATTGCAGAATTGACTTTGTGTTACGGGCTGAAGTCACTAAATAATGAGGGGCCATAGAGGCCAGATACCGCACAGCTCCTTGGTTTGGATTTGAGGTACACAAACCTCTTCTTTATAAGTGGTACTTTATATGGGCTTTAGTTTCTGTGGGATTTTTGTCACATAGCCTCACTGAACAAAACTACTGCACCCTAGGGAGAAAAGTACTGGTGCCGTCAGAGAACTAATTTTGGGAAGGCAGACAATAAAACTGTCAGTTTTCCGAGCTGAAAGAGTTTCCCAAAGGGACTTTTTATTTTGTGAGGAAAACTACCAGAGGCCTGTAGAATCACTGGTATTGATTTTAATGTTCCAGTTTGCAGTCTTTATTTGCAAGAGCATTTTGATTAAAATGACTTGTCTTTGATTTTCCTTCTCAAAATGGCTTTGATATTAACATTGATTTTATGACAGTTTATAACATATAACTAAAATGGTTAAAGTAATTTCTTTTTTTAAAAATCAAAACCACTATTCTGATTATTAACATTAAAGTGATAATATGAGCCTGAATTATTAACATTGCATTTTTTGAAGGAAGTCTCAGGCCATGTTTTGTTCTCAGGTTGTGTTTGGTTCTGTGTCAGAATAAACTCAAATGCCAAACTACCACAATTTCTCATGGAAGAGAAACTCTTAGATTGAAGGTGCTCTGTTGCTTGACTTCTGTCAAAATAAGTCATAGGTAGCAAATATATATTGGTTCCTTTCACTAATTCACTCAAATAAGATTAAAGAGAATAAGAGAACACTATAAATCACTTACTTGCTGATTTACTGAACTAGAAAAATAATCAGATCATTAACTCCCATCTTAAAATGTAAGACTAGTCTTCTGAAAAGTTTAGTTAATGCTTGCACCTGCTCTATAAATTTAAGCAACTCATCCCTCACCTTTATTACCTCCACGACATCCACAGCTAGTGAGGTCCATAATTCTAGAGCACAGATGATTAATGTCACCCTATTTGTATTCCTTACTGTAGCCCAGCATCAGAGAGTATCAGCAACTGCCTGCACCTGCGTGATGAGGCAGGCAGGCAGGCAGGCAGGCAGGCAGGGAGGGGAGGGGAGGGGACGGGACGGGACGGGACGGGACTGTTTTAAGCCTTTGCATTTTTCCATCATGAAGCTTTGCTTTCCCTTTTCTTCTGAGTGAGGCTGGTCAGAATTTGTTGAAGAAGCTCTTTCATAATGAAGATTTTGGATATAGCAAAGTGAAATGTTTCACAGTTTCAAATCTCATCTACATTTTCAAAGTAAATTTTTAGAACAGTTTAAATACAGTTATGTTGATACAATTTTTCTTTTGATCATATGTTAGTTAAAAAAATAATATAAAATGTTTCTGCTTCAATTTCAATATTTTATTAAAACTTTTGGGAGTTTTACACTTCATTATAATTTGAGACAAATATAATTTCAAAATCCATAAATTGGTCTGAGGAACAAAATTTCCTTTCTTATTTTTGGTTTGGATCAGCTTCTCTAGTTTGCTGTAGGGGACTTTCAGGAAGGTCATGATTTGATTAGTATACGCTTCCAGCCCTTTAGAAGCACATTCATCCATTCAAAGTTTTATTCTTTTTTTCTGTCCTCTTCAGCTATCCCAAAGTTTCTGCCTCATCCACTCTCACCTGAGGATAGCCAAAAAGATCTTCTGAGGCATGTAGTAAATAAGCAAGGTGGTGGTTTTCCATCTTTCCTTTCAAAATCTTATAGTTATTTGACATACTATGTCAGAAGCACTTTCTAATGTATTAACCACATGTGAAAACAAACACATTTCTTGATACCATGATAGACAAGAAACTCATGTATATTGAGAAAGCAAAAATAACCACACCAGAAAGAGAAGGAGTGGAGAAGAGAGAGAAAAAGTTAGCGAAGATCTGGACCTGACAGTGATGGCAAGGAAGTGAAGCATTAGGATAAATAATGCCATGCTCTAAGTGTTATTCGAGTGTAACGGTTCCCTCTCCTTTCTGATCATCTAATCAAATGAAAATCAGTTTACTTTAACAGAGCACACACCACACATTTTTGTGTTATTTATAAAAAGAATTGTATCCCCTTTGCAGTGTTGTGGACTGCCATCAGCAGTCAACCTAGAAAGTGCAGTTCTGAGCTAGCTTGCACAGAGAGGATGTAATAAAGCTAAAAATTAATGGAGAGTGATAACAAAGATGATGTAATGGTATCTGCACATGGAGAGTAAATGTGCTAGGACAGTTCAGCCCTGAAAATAGCCAGTGGGGTTTGAGGCATGATGAAAGCCTACAAACTCATGAGTGGCTTGGAGAAACTGAGTAGCCTTGTTTTTCTTTGTACAAGAGCAAAGAGTCACCCCACAAAATGATCAGACTGCACATTCAGGAAGCACAAGAGGAGGTGAGGCTTCACGCAACCTCCAATTAAAATCTTTACCTCATTCCCACAGGGCACTGTAGATGCTGAAAGTATATATGACTTCCAATAACATATTCATTAAAGAATTATTTATCTAGGGTCATTAAAAGCAAAAAAAATATGGCCACTGGCTCAGGGAGATCTTGAGACACAGGACTCCAAGTATTCTGACAGTTCACCAGGAGAGCATCAGCTCCTGCTTGCAGCATTCTCATGTTCTTCCTGGGCATTGGCTGCTGCCCACGGTCAGAAACAGGACTAGGCGGACCTTTAGTCTTGCCCAGTATGATGTTTCCTACTTTCACTAAAAATAGCTCACATGCCACAGATTTATATAGTGTCCAACACTGCAATGGATTGGAGATTTTCTTGTTATAAGAGCTGTCTTCTTTTGTGATTCTTCAAAGGCTGTTATGCTATAGGGGCTTGCTATCATTTAAGACAGGTGTGGGGAATTCACCTCACCCAACCTTAGACATCTACGTGTGAGGTAATTGCCTGGATCTCTGCTCTGACCAGTGGAGAAGAAAATTCATGATTAGGGTCATCTCAGCTAGGAGATGAGCTGCGCGCTATGGAGCCTATCACGCTCTGTAAAGGGAGCCAAGCGACTAACTCCCATGTAGACACTTACACTGTAGTCGTCAAAATTTGGAGATGTGAATTCCACTATGTCTGGAACTAGGTGATGGTCTAACTAGGAAAACTGAATATTTTTTCCCCTGTTTTTGAAATCAGGAGATTTCTATTAGCAGGGCCATTGCCCTTGACTGGTGTCCACAGTGAAGGTAACGTGAGGGGAGAATTGGTAAGGAGGGGAAGTAAGTAGAAAGCTCTATTTTGGTTCTGCTTCCTCCCTCGTGGAGTGCATTGTATAAAAATGAAGGGAATGTGGCCTTTTTCTCGAAGAGATATTCGTCTATTTTCTAAAACAATAGTGCAAGGGCAAGCCAGCTGGAAAAGCTGTCTGGCATACAGACTTTAACCACGTTTGGGGTCCACAAAGGTGTTAAAGACAGGCTTTGTTATCCAGAAAGATTCTTTATTTTCTTCTTGAGTGTAACGTGTCTTCAGAAGATAAATATGACTAGAAAAAATATATTACTTGCTTTATTGTCATGTAGTTCCTCCAAAATCACAGTTCTACGATTCAAAGGGCTATGACTGAGAAAAATGTGTTTAAGTCACTCCTGGCTCTTAAAAGCTGCATTATGGAAATGAGACTGCCTAAGAGTGGTGTCAGACAGGAGATGTACACATAGCAGTGCATCTGAAGGGCAGCACTAGGAACGGTGGGCAGCTATTACTTAGGTTCAGAGGAACTGGACTGTATAGCTCCTGGTGGTTGAATTAATTCACAATAGAATTGTATCCAGGTATATGACATGTAATTTTCAGTATTGTTTCTGTTTTAAAGATAAAATCATCTGGCTTTCTGCCATATGGAAGCTTGTTTGTTACCTGAATGTTTTTCTTATCACCGCTGAAGAACAGCTTCCCAAAGTCTATCTGTATCTATACTTACAATTATACCTATACCTTCAACTATCTATATAATTTTTTCCAAGCTGAAAATCATTCTCTTTGCTTCCTCTTTGTCTGCACCTATTATAGGTCATTGTTTCTTCATGATGACACTTAAATTGCTCACCACTCCTTCTTCAGCCAAATTAAATGTACCACAGTGCTGTGAAGATACTCCATCTGCCTTGAGACGGGGTTCTTTGTATAATCTACGCTCCAAATGTTATGTTTTGCATTGTTACTCTGAAGGGAACCACTTGCTGTCATAGTGTGATCTTTTGATGCAAAGGTACAGCTACTGGATACTTACGTGAAGGAGAACGTACAATAAAAACAGCTGATGATTATAATTTGAATCAAAATGTGTGGGATTCATTTGATCAAAAGTCAGCTACGTGCGACCTAGCTCTATACACCCTAGTCAATAAAGAGGAAGAGTCACTTCTAAGGCACTACTCATCACATCCTAAAGCAGAAATCTTAGCTAAGGGAAACTTGGTATGTCTGGCAAGGGAGGCATAATGGGAACCCGAAGCAGCATACACACTGCACAGAGGCAGTACAGAGGAGAAGAGAATGTTTCCTTTAGAAATGATTAAACAACAGGAGGAAGCCCGTTGACACCTTTTATTTGTAATGAAAAGGTAGGTCTCCAAAGGAAAATGCTCGCTTAATAAAATATATTTAATCAGGGCCTTCATCTTCAAAGAGGTGCCATTGCACACACATCTGCACCTCTCCTGCACAGAAGACATGTTGACTCATGCTGTAAGTACTGAAACTTGCTCAGGCTACTCTTTCCAGAGGCAAGGCAAAAGGAATGTACTGTGTTATGGCATAAAGTCTTTCCAAGCTGATCTTTGTTATGGTGAATATTCAAGTCCTCAGAAGTGTGAGGAATATAAGCTCAGGCTTCCAGAACAACTAATCTGCATAGTGATGGATCAATAAAGGACACTGCAGTGGATCTTAACAAAAAGTGCCTCTTATCACATTTAGCGCACACTGAACATTAGCTTTTGGGATGGGTGCATACCACAGTTTGAAGTTTTTCTTCTTTCCTTAAAAATAAAAAAATCCAAAAATCATAGGGTCCTGTGCTGGATCTAAGGATTCATTGCCTATAAATCTGGAGAACAGTTCTTCTATGGTCAACTAAATCTCTTCCTTGAAAAACCCAGCCAATGGGTTGGGTTCAAACAGCAATGGAGGCTCAAAGCCTTCCCCCTGGGGGCTTTACTCTAAGGTCTCCCCATCCCTTTTGCTAAGGGGGTATCACAAACTAGAGATCCAAAGCTGTTTTAAGTGGTGCAGTTGGAACTCACCGTATGTTTAAATTCTGAATTACTCTTTATTTTTCATAAAATTCAGGAAATCTTCAGAATGGGCAGTGCTTGGCGTTCGGGATTGTGGTTACTATAATTTGGTTGGGTGGTATCAATAACTTAGACCTCTGCTCTGAGCAATGACTTTGTGAGTTTGAGCACTAGCTGAACATTGACTCACGTGTGGACAGGGAATGGAGAAGCAGCTCTGATTCTTGTCCCACCAGTCTGCACAGGAAGGATTAGTATTTGCTGCTTGCACTGGTCAGCAGAAAATTATTTTGGTACTCACTTGCTCTGTAATTTAAAAGGACAACTATCCTTGTATGTACAGGCTTTAAAGGAGGCAAAAGAGCAAAAAGGAAGTGAGAGAAGAGATGACAGCAAAGCATTTAAAGTCTTAGGATACTTAACTCGGTGCCTGAGTTGGAGCTTTATCTAATGCTGGAAGCTGCTCTCATTTAACACGTCTGTAAGCACATACCCACCCTTTGCCATGGAGTGTTGAAAGCAACCAGAGCTGCTGCTACCTATGCAGTCAGACAGGAATCTGGAGATGGACCAAGATGTGTATGGCACTCCTTCAAAAGAGACAGGCTGCATATCCAGAGCCAAAGCCTGCATATTGCTGATGTATCTGAATTTGGCTATTTTTCAGAATGACTGAGAGTAGCATCAGAAGATTTGGGAGCCTGAAAACCAAGTGTGGCCAGACAGTGTCTATTTCATTAGGAATCAGAACTTCCTGAGGTCTGAGTTTATTTTAGAATGGCAGCTTGCTCCTCTTAGCAATTAAAAAACCCCTCCTCTCTGTCTTTTCATGACCCGCGTGAGCTTGTAACACATCAAATAGCTCTTACCCTCCTGTACATTGGTATACTACCTTATTCTGGCTCCAGCCATGCAATTATCTATAGTTCTGAGTACATGTTGTACCATTATCTCCTGTCACATTTCTATGGAGGATGCTAACAATGATTACTGTACAGGTTTGAATGATATTTTCTTGGTTTGTTATGAGAATTCTGTGGTAGGGCCACCTAAGGCTAATGAACAAAAAATAAATGGTGTCAGCAGTGTTTAAAAGGTAATTTAAAGAATTCACAGCAGGAAAAGAAAATGATGTACACAAACTAGTTTATAAATTTCAGACCTTCTTCTTAAACAGAAGCAGGTGGTAGCTTCCATATTGTGAACCCAAGGCTTTTTTTATTGGAAATCAATCATTCCTTCCATGGGAATCCATTAGAAACTGTTAATCATAGCAATCTATTGCACCTCACTGATAGGTTTTGCAGCAGTCTGATCTCCTGGACTTGTATTTACCAATGATTTAGGATGGCTGGCATCTCTAAAAGACATTCATTAACTGTACTCCTACTGCGTTTAAATTCTTGCATAAAGACATTGTATGTTAATCATAGTTTTCCTCTGGGATTACAAGGAACAAACTTGGTATGTTTAGGAGCTAGCTTGGTTTCATGCTAGGACTGAGCACATTATTCATAAATAAAAATGCAACTGTGAATATAAGGGGAGGAAGAATTTATGATAACAGCACAGCTTCAGATGATTTTGTGGCTTCAGACTGCAGCTTCAGACCCTCCTTTGAGAGGGTCTGCATTATGTTCCCCATCCTTCATGACATTAAAGTCATTCCCTTTGGCCCATGGCCTCTTGTATTGTCTCTCCAAAAAAAGGATTTGGAAGAGCAGGCTATAACTTGAGTCTCCAGCTTGGATGGCATGGAGCTCCTTGAAGAACTGGGAGGCTATAGAGGATGACTTAAAACATTTGTTTCAAAGAACAATAGACATTTGATGTCCTGACATATCTTTAGTTTTTACTGTCATCATAACCTGCATGCACTCCTCTGTCTCCTTGGATGTGAAGGGAGGGCCCTCTTCCAGCTGGCAGAGAAGGTCCTTCTCTTCTCCTGCCTGCTTTAGGAGGAGAACAAGAGTGTGTGCTTGGCGCAAAGGCATGTGTCTGCCTGCTCTCACACATGGGCTGGTCAGGAGTCAGATTTTTTTCTGATATGGGGGTGACCCGAAGTAACCTTCCTGTCAGATCCAAGTGTATAAGGGAGGATATTAGTACTGACCATGTTATTATGTTTGTCAAAATTTGATATTTTAATATTTATGAAGATATTTACTAAGACTCTTTTAAACACTACGTATGCAAGCAGAAAGCAGGTATACCTTTGGGTGAGTGCCTAAAAGTTTTCAAGACAGTATTTGGACCTCAGGCATAAGTATATATTTTAATTTAGTGGGAGAAAGGGCTCCTGTTAGTAGAGTAACAAGATTAATTTATCTTGTGATGTATTTATGCGTGAGCCTGAAATGTTAGTGTGAGCAGTCTAAACTAGTTAATTTGGGAGTTTTAACATCAAAAACCTTATTAGACATTTTTGTGTTTTCTAAGAAGCTTGCAAGGTTAATCTTCAGCAGTGCTGTGACTCCAAGGACATTAAACAGTAGATGTATATTTAATAACTTGTTATATTCTTAATCAACAATAATAGTTTATATACGCTTATTTCAGCTATGTAATCTGAGAAAAATAACATGTTGAGGAAGGGGAACTTTTCTTTATAGAATAAATCTGTAATGTGTCAGTTATCTTGTTTGTAGTAAACAGAGAAAGCTTGTAGGTCTAACTAGTTCATTGTTAGAAAGCTTATTTGAAGATTTATAATAATCTTTTACCTTATCGTTTTACTATGTAAACAAGTATTTCTTTTAAGAATGTCAATAATGTGGCGTGTTTGAAAAGATTTATTTTACTGAAAAAAAATATATTTAACTGATTTATGTCTGTCCAAAAGTCCAGAAACACGCAGCCATACATCAAGCCCCACTGGTGAGGTAAATGCTTGCATGTATTTTGATTAGAATAAAGAATGCTTTTACAGTTGTCATGTAATCAGCAAGTCAAGTTCTGTTGACTAAATGCAGTGTATTTTTGGCCTCACTGTACAGCTGTGAAAGGGTTAGGAGCCTGAGCACATTCTCTAGGGAAGGCTATTAAATCATGTTTTTCACTCCACCTACTCAGGATCCACAGCCTGTCTGCTGACGGGAATGATCTGCACCCTTTCTTTCAAAAAACCAAGAAGGTCTTAGCCCTTAAAAACACAACTGCTTTCCCTGCCCCCTGTTTGTATAGCAGGGTATGTGCAATAAATGCTCCTAACAATGAGGAGACTAAGGTTTGACCCGAGGCGATACGCATTTCCCTTCTCTGTTTTGTGCGCTAGATCAGGCTGTGGGGAAGCATGGGTATGGGGTGTAAGTCAGAGGGGCACTGGCTGCCGCAGCACTGATACCAGACATGAAGGAGCAGGGGCAGAGGGAAAGGGGCTGCAGGCATGGTGATGCTGTGCTGCCCGGTGGTTACTGCACTCTGCTGCTCCTGAAACACCTCATATGCTGTAGCCAGTGGACGTTACACAAAGGCAGACTAGGATGTGATGAGCAACAGGCAGTGAGCAAGGTTGCTGCTTGTGTGTGAAGATAGTGACAATTCTTGGAAATTTCCCCACTAGTATTCGGGTGCTGGCCTCACCAGTGTCACGTACAGAAATACACTCTCGTCCCCAACCTCGCTCCACTATTTACGTACTTACAGCAACTTCATTAGCCCCCTTTCACCTCATCATCACTCTGGAAGCTCATGCTCAGTTGCTCATTCTGTGTGGGTCTCACTGAGTCCCTGTTCCATATGCAGTATTTAATTTCACAGGCATGGTCCAGATGCTTTGGTCTAGAGATACTTGGCATTTAAAAAGATCATTTGTTTGAGTGGGCCCAGACTGACAAGTTGGATGTCTTCATCATTATTATCTGCTACTCTGGCAATCTATGTGTCATCCACACATTTTACCAGCAGTGATATTGTGTATTATTCGAGAGCATTAATAAAACATTATTGAATTAATCCCTGCAAAGGGATCATTCTGTTAGAATATTCCTCACTTCAGTATGACTCTCCATTGACAGCTGCATTTGGGCATCTGCCAATTAGTGAGTTCTTAATCCATTTAATGTGTTCTCTACTGGTTTATAAGAGACTAATTTTATAATAAGACTCACATGTGGTACTAAATCAAACAGGTTATAAAAGGCAAAAGTTACCAATTACTTTTGTCAAAGAAGTCAGAAATCTCATCAAAGAAAACCATAGATACCATAGTCACCTTGGGGGCTGAGTTACAGAATCTGAACCAAAACATCTTCTAAGAGAAAAGTACTTAAATATTTCTTTAGGGCTAATTTCACTGAGGGAATTTAGAACTGGAAGCCTGAACTGTAACCCACATGCAGCCTACTTTCAGGTAAGTTCATGAGAAGTGAATTAGTATCAGGAGTAGCATTCCCTTCAGTGGAAGGGAATGAAGATACCTCTTCTTGCTCCTCTCTTGCTGGCAGTTTCCTCCCTAAATACCTTACTGCTCAAATTGTTTATCATAGGTTGTGAGAGAGGTCTTAGTACACTGTGTTGTTGGACAAAAGGAATGGGGGAGCTTGGGTGGCAGTGCAAGCCCTCTGCTCCAGACATGATTTTTTAAAAAGCACTGGCTCTTCCTTATCTTCTGAAAGAAAGATAGCAGCTTCAGGAGAAGGCAATTGACTTTCCTAATGGAAAGAGGTGCAACAAAGGATAAAGTGTCCAAATTCTTCCCTCCTCTCCTTCCTTCCATCCCTGTTTCTGAATGATTAGTTTAGATGTCTCCCAACTCAGCCTTTGTGCAACCCATTTTTAGGTACCTGAAAGGATATCTGCACAGACTGTTGCCTGCTGATATGCATGTGCTGTCCCTCAACCTAAGCCTGGTAAAACGTAGGTCTCCACTGGTCAAGCTGCCATTTTAGCCTGGCACTCTGCTAGAGTCAATATACTTTTCCTCTTCAGAGGGAGCAACATTATATTGCAGTTAGCAGCCCTTTCCCTTCCCAGCCCTACTGCCAGAAGTGGAAATTATAAACTCCTGGTTCTTCAGCTGAAGACCAGGTTTTCAGTACATCAATGCTTTTGTGGCTCTAAGTATTAGCATTTGGTAATAGAAGGAAAATCTACCTTGAAAGTGTAATATGAGATCATTCAAACTAGTATCACATTAAACATTTTTTTTTCTTTTTTTGTATTACTTCAACAGGTGCCTACAAACTGATAACATTTTAAGAGGTCAGTAAAAACTCTTAGGATATTCCACACTAGTAGTGATATTATGCAAAATAACAGCATGCAAGGAAAATTGTGTAGACTTTTGGGAACCATAATATTCTGTCTTTCCAGATCTATCCAGACATCTATATCACAATTTTAAAATACCATAATTCCCTTGTATATGGCATCAGTCAGTTTTATGAACTTTAGGGTAATTAACTGTGCAGGTGTTGAAAGATTTAGAGTTATTGTCATCAGCCATTCCTTCAGGTAATCACTGTTACTAGAGAAGATGGGAGGAAATTGATTTAAATATAATGATCTTGAGAAACTGGAGAAATGCTCTGAAAAAACTAGGTTGCAGTTCAATAAGAATGAGAACAAAGACTATACTTCGATGAAAATAAGAGCAGCACTCAAGACAGGAAAAAGACAACTAGGTAGAAGTTCCCAAGGAAAGTACTGAGAGTTGTATTATGAATATAAGTATAAATATAGCCATATAGGGTAAGGTCAAAGGTCCACCTAGACTAGTGTCTGTTTCTGACAGTGAACAACATTTCATGCTTAGGAAAAGACGACAAGAAACAGGAAGGGCAGAGTGCCACCTCTCCTGATGCACTCTTTGCCCTTCTGGCACTCTGGATTAGGAGCTTACTGAAGCAGAGTCACGTGTCCATCATCTTATTTTAGAATACCTTAGTGGATCTTCCATGATTTATTAAAAAATCTCTGGACTTATTCATATTTGTGCTATCCAAATCATCCTGTGGCAAAAGGTTCCACAATTTAATTATGTACCGCATAAAACTTTGCTTCCTTTTGTTTGTGTTAAACCTGCTGCCTATAATTTCATCGTATGCCCCTATTGTATATATTATGAAAAATACCATTGTTCCCCATTTATGTTTTCTGTGATATTTTTTTTTAATTTAAAAAATCATTTTATAAATGTTGATTATGTCTATCTAAATTTTAAGAAGGATCCTACTCTATGTAATTTGTCCTCAGAGGCCATCACATACTACTGATAATCCTTGATAATCCTTGTCACATTTCTCAATGCCTCTTCTGATTCTACTTTATCAGTTTCTGATATCAGCTATATGATTTCTGATATGTGGTGGCCAGAATTGCACACAGCATTTGTGACATAAAGGCACAAGGGTTTTATTCAGTGACCTTATGCAATTTTCTTCCCTTTCCCTTTCCTAATAGTTCCACATATTCCAATTGTTTTTGTGACTGCTGTTGAGCACTGGGCTAACATTTTCAAAGAATTGTTCACAGTATCTTCAAAGCCTCATTTCTGAGTCATAAAGTCTTATTGAAAGCCTGCTGCTGTACATATAGAATTACAATTACTCCTTTTCATGGGATTTATTTTGCATTTATTGACTCTGAATTTCTCCTGAAATCTTTTCATGCTTTATCATGAGATCCTTCTTCAGCTATTTTCAGACAGTTTAGCTGTGACTAACCTGAATGGGGGAGCTAGTACTGGACCCCAAGTATTAGCCCATCTCTGACTTAGAAGTGGATCTGTATACTTATATCAGTTGTTTGCCTATGTGCGCAGCCACTCAGAATGTAAGTATATATGTGTGCAGATACCTGATTTGTGATTACCCAGCTGACATTTATGCACATAAATCAGGCATCCACAAACATCTGTGTTTGCCTGTCACCGAAAATCTGGTCCTCAGTGAATTAAATGCCATCCTAGTTAAAAACATAGCTTCATGCTGCACAAGCATTATGTGTATATAATACAATCTATGAGTCCCAGGACTGAAAGAAAAGTCAGTCATAAACTCTGCATGTTGGTGCAATTGGTGTCGAATTCTTCTCAAAAGTTTAATAGATTGCTGTGGAATCGAGTCTGTAAACTGAGTAATGACAACACCAACATTGTGGCCTGGTGGGACCTTGTGTAGTTTTCAGACAAGGCTGAACGGGGAAAAAAAAAGCTTATATGCAGTGCTGCTGTGTATGTTCTTTGTGGACAAATGTGATTTCCCCTTGTTCGATTTTATAACTATGAAAGAATTATTGTAGAGCCTTCACCCAAAATGTTAAAGGTAAGCAGAAAACTAGGAAAATAATTTTCAAAATGAGGTGTGCCCAATTAGGTGTGAGTTAGCTGAATGCCTGATTGCACACCCAATTGGCACATTAAATTTGTCACGGTTTCTTATTCAGTTTGGGTAATTGTGCATGCAAATGAACAGGTAGTCATGTAACCTATAATTTCTATAAGTAATTGACATATTTGCATGTGTAATTACTTTCATCGTAACTGAAACTCAAATTTTGACTACCTTAAGGTTCATCGAGAGCATGAGCTTTGGTCTTTTCAACAGGAAATGAAGTTCAATGATCCACTGACAAAACGGAGTTCACCTCACAAAAATGGGGAATTATCTTGCCAACCTAGATTATCCTAAAATGTTCTCTTGCTGACCTAGGAAGGAGGGATACCAGCCTGGATCAGCAGTGATAGGTGACAAGATCCTAGCTAAATGTAAGCAACAACAATCTGGATACAAAAAGATTATTCTTAGTAGCCATTAAGTCACTAAGATTTTTTTTAGAAGGAATAAAAATGGGAATAGCTGGTCAGCCCATCAAAGGTTCCTATACTTTATACCATAGATACTATATAAGCATCTATATATTAACACAAGAAACTTAATTGCATTGCTGTTGTGACATAACTGTGTCGTGGTTTAGCCCCAGCTGGGAACTAAGCACCACGCAGCCGCTCGCTCACTCCCCCCCCGGTGGGATGGGGGAGAGAATCGGAAGAGTGAAAGTGAGAAAACTCGAGGGTTGAGATAAAGGCAGTTTAATAGGGAAAGCAAAAGCCGTGCACGCAAGCAAAGCAAAACAAGGAATTCATTCACTTCTTCCCATGGGCAGGCAGGTGTTCAGCCATCTCCAGGACAGCAGGGCTCCATCACACGTAACGGTGACTTGGGAAGAGAAACACCATCACTCCGAATGTCCCCCCCTTCCTTCTTCTTCCCCAGCTTTATGTACTGAGCATGATGCCATATGGTATGGAATAGCCCTTTGGTCAGTTTGGATCAACTATCCTGGCTGTGCCCCCTCCCAGCTTCTTCTGCACCTGGCAGAGCACGGGAAGCTGAAAAGTCCTTGACCAGTGCAGCAACGACTAAAACATCCCTGTATTATCGACACTGTTTTCAGCACAAATCCAAAACATAGCCCCATACCAGCCACTACAAAGAAAATTAACTCTATCTCAGCTGAAACCAGGACAAACTGGCATGACAGATGGGATAACTCATGACTAGGAGATGAACATAAATCACCATAGTATGCTCAAGAAGGACAAACAAGGGAGAAGAGAAAAAGTATTACCTTGTATATGCAAGATAACACACTTGCTTGGTGGTTGAAAGTGTAAAGTGTATCCCAAAAGTCTCTGGTTAATAGCTAAAGAGAACAGGGAAGAAAGACTGCAGGTATGTTGACAGATCTCGACAATTTGGTCTGAAAAACCGAGATGAAGTTTAATGGCAACACAGATAGGAATAATCAGCAAAACAGAAAGAGGATGAAATACCAGATCTTTGAGACAAAATGTGGGATTTACGGTGGACCACAAGCTGAACATAAATTAATAAGGTTGTACAGCTGTGAACATCATGTCTGGGACGTATACTCAGAAATGCAGCCCACAGGATTGCTATTCCTGTCAGACCTGTATTGCCAAGCTGGATTGCTGTGGTCATTACACTTTCAGAAAGATGTGAAGTGACCAGAGAGAGTCCAGGAGAATCTCTAGAAAAGATGGCCTTTGGGGAAATATTGAAAAAAACGGACCTGGGCAAGCCACAGAATAGAAAAAGGTTGGGACAAGGTAACAGACTTCAGGTATACAGAAGTCTGCTACAAAGAATGAGAGGATAAACTATTTTCCAAGTCTTTGGTAGATAAAGAATCAGTAATAGGCTTTGTTTTCAGCAAGAAAAGATCAAGTTAGATATTAGGAAACACTTCCTACTTATAAGGGAAAGTGACAGTGCTAGTAAAAAATATAGCTTTGCGTTGTATGAGCAGACATCTGCAGAGGTTATAAAATCTTAATTGCTGGAGATATTAAAAACAGTTTAGCCATATGTCTCTCATGAATGATACAGGGATAATTGATCCTGCCAGAGCTGGGCTAACTGATATTCTCAGGGTTGCTCCCAACTGTTCTTTATATAATTCTGTTATTTTATGATTGTATTTAAAATTATGTATTTTTAGTAATTGCTTAGGCTTTTACAGAACCAGAATTGAAAAATTTTAGTAACCTAGCAGTGTATAGTTTCACAGCTACCTACAGTTCCTGTTCTTCCTCTGGACTCTTTATTTAGTGGCTGTTCCCAGAAAAACAGTGGCTTAGTGGCTTAATGTGCTTGCCCCTTTGGAGGGACCCTGAGAAGAGGCTGGAGGTAATTTCAGTGTCCAAGAGAGAAACAGTCATGAAGGCTGTATTCCTCTGAAAGTTGGCTAATCCAAGTGGTCAGGGCTGTCAGGATTGGATAATTCGCAAGGTCTCTCAAGAACAAAATGCTCTGACTTTCAGTCTATTTTTCATAATTTCTTATCCTGACTTCATGCTCTGAGTATTTCTGGGAGGTAACTGTGGAAATGGTACAAAACCTCCAGACTCATATGCTGCACTTCTGAGGGGAGTTTCTTTTGAGTCTTTGATCCAGAGACCCAAAAGCTGAGAACAGGTACTGGGGAGGGGACACAAGTGACTGCCCATACAGGCAGTCTTCCGTCTTTTCTGAAATTTGAATTTTTTTCTGAATTCTTTTCTGAGTGCTTTTCTGAATTCTTAAAAGCCATGTGCATTCTCAAGCAAAAAGCTGGAAGAACACCAAAAGCCAAAGTTTTAATAAAATAGATATGACGTATATTTTTAATGGAGATTACTTAGTTTAATTATTTTTAATAATTTTGATTATTTTAATGAAGAATTAATAAAGGCAATAATAAAAATTCATGGTCAAATTTTATAGACCTGTAAACACCTAGCAATACACACTAGCTAGCATAACTTTACAGTGGGAATCAGTGTGAAGCCCACCTTGCTCAGTCTTTCCCCACCCTTCCCACACCAGAAGTGGCTGGGCTAGGTGGGCTCTGCTGTCGCACTGCTTGGATCTGTGCTGTGTCTGCACCTGGCTAGGGTAGATGGGGATGGCACAGGGGGGAAAATCCAAACCACAGTAGTAGTACAAAATGTGAGCTACAGGCATGACCCTGAATTGAAGCTAGAAGCCAGGCTTGGTGTATCTGGAGAAAAGAGAGAAATCCTCCAGAACTTGGTGGGATTACTTGACTATGGCAATATTTCATGAAAGAGGAACATCAGCTTCTCAGGTCAACACACCGCAAGGACCTTGTGTGAAACGCTCAGGAAAAGTCAGGAAACCTCTTACTGTTAGGAATAACAATTTATATCACCTGTGCTTGCAGTCCGTAGGTATAATTCTGAATTTATTACCTCAACTCTGATAAGTAAGCCTCTGCTTTGTTTTACAGCAAAGCCTGCATTGCTATTGGGGAGTGAAATGGATCTGAGTGAAAGCAGCAAACAGAGGGGGCCCGCTCCGACAGAGGCAGCCAGCGAGCACGGGTTAGGGTGTGCTGGCAGCTCGGAGGCGTCCACCTCCTGGGGGCTTGCTCGAGGGACTGGCACCCAGGGACCAGACTGCCAGACGTGGCAGGGAGTGGCGAGGAAGGTTATGTTAGCAGCCTCTGAGTCTGCAGCAGGAGGTTTCTAGAAGTGACAGAGAGGAGCAGAAATCGGGCAACAGTAGATACCTGTCAGCCTGGGATCTCACCTGCGCGCCCAGAGCCACAGCCTGCTGACCACCACGCTGCGTGAAACACGCTGCGAGGGGCAACCTTCGAGAAGGATACGGCCAGTGAAAACTAGTGGTGCTATGCAGAGGTTTGCCTTACCGAAGGCCGTTGTGCAGTCAGATCAAGCAGGCGTTAGCAAGACTCCTGGTCTCCCAAGGATTGCTGTGCAGCAAAACCCAGCACAAGCCAGGCTCTTGTACGGGCAGCTCGGCTGAGGCTACAGCTTCCTTTGTGAGAGGGGAAGGGAGGACAAACACATTTGCCATTTATATTGATAATAAAAAAGATCACTGATCTTTGCAAATTCAGACTCAAAGACGTAGCCCTATTTTTCTGGCTGCTTTTTAAAACTCTAAGGATCTCTGCACTATTAAATAATCAGGCATACATTCACACAAGTGCTCTCTTCAAAATATGAAACAAAACATACTGATGCTGAAAACTCAGTTGCATGATTTCTGTGAGAGAGATCATTTTATTTGCTACGTGAGTGCTGCTGTAAGACCCATTTACAGCTATCAGGATTTTTTTTTATAAGTGCATATCTTCCCTGGGCTAAAGTAATTACATTTAAATGACGGTTTTACTTTCAGAGTAAAATATTCAGGACAAATATTCAGACCTCAGAGCATTCACAGTGAAATGGTGTCATAGTAGATGCATTTCAGTTCCACGTGCAGCAATCTTGATTGTTTAAAGAAGATCTACAGAACAAAATTGTTCTTTGTCTTATGAAAACACATGCAGATGCTGCTTTCCTTCTAATATTTTAACAAGGAATTTATTCAGAGGTTATTGCTATGAATTAAATTTTTTCTCTTGTGTCTCAATCTCTTGTGTGTATGTATATGTCCATGGCCAAATCCTGGGTCATATTTCTTGTCAGTCAAAAAAGAAATGGCATGGCATGAGACCCCTAAAATTTCTTAATAGTAGGTGGTGAAAAGAAGTAGTCTGGAAAGAAGTAGGTAGGTGGCATCTTGAAGGTATCTCTGAATGAGCCTTTACATTGTTTTCTACAGAAGGGTGTCAGCTAGCATCTGTCCAGAATACATAGAAAATAATATGATGGACTTAAATTTTAAAGCTTTTTCAATGAGGATTCTTCCAAGATTAAAGTGAAGCAAAGCAGATCTCCCCCTTAAGGAAGTATTTTACTTAACAGTAGCTGATAAGAATTTTTGTACATCACATTTGTATTACTTGTGTAGCTGTAGATGTGATGGTAAGATCTTGAAACAAGACTGTTTCTCTACTGCAATAATTTTGCTGGACTCATGTTTCTGTAAAAATATTTCATTGATAGAATGGCTTTGTGAGGTCCTTTTCTCCCAGTGTAATAGAAAGTTAAGGTAAATGGAAAAGATCATTGTCCTTCATATTATGTCTAAGGAACATAGGTCCTCTCTTTCTTTAAATTGTTAGAATATTTCAGTTGGAAGGGATCTACAATGATCATCTAGTCCTTGTTGGTAAGAGGTTTCCTGCTATTCTCAAGTAATGCATTAGCAACGACAGTGCCAGCTACTGGTGCAGGAAGCATTGGTAAAGTTGATGTAGAGATAGTGAAGCACTGGAACAGGGCACCCAGGAAAGTTTTTGCATCTTTACTGTTGGAGGGTTTTAAGAAATAAGATGGGTAAAAATCTGCTGGCAATAGTTTAGACACAGTTTATCTTGCCTACTCAAGATCCCTCCCAGTTCTGTTTTCTATTATTTATGAATTTTTATCACATATCTCAAACTGTGTTGGGTTGTTTTTCCCTTTTGTTTTAGTTTTCTTTATTGTTTCTTTTGGAGCTTTTTTTTTTAAGCTCCATCCCCCAGTACTGTGAGAATGTAAGCTGTCAATGAAAAAAATTAAAGTTCCTACCTGCAGAGAAAGGCTGAAATAATTGACTCTAAGGTAGCCTGAGGACACAACACAAGAAGGATTTAACAGTAAAACCCCATTCTTAAAACAAATTGTTCTGTGAACAGCAGAACTGAGGAAGCCTGGTTTCCTGTGGATTCTTGCACAGCATTTCTTGCCTGTCCACCGTCATAATCCCAACTCTCGCAACTACTCCATGCCCCCTACCGTGATACCTCCCATTCTCCTACAAACCTTCTTCAATGATCAGAATAGGAACTTCATTTTTCTCACACAGCAGAAGATACTAATCTTCCCCAAGAACCCAATTTGCTTTACCTATCTCTTTATAATGCTTCTTGGGCAAGCACCTATTGATTCAAAGCTGTGGAGATGGTGACTGCTGGCGGCTGCTGCTGCTGGGCAAGACAGAGCAGTGCCGACCTGCACCTGCCTTTCCACCACCAGGTGCATTGCCGGCACTCCACCTGACTGGTGGTTTTCATTGCACTTGCAGGAACTTTGTGAGACCTCAGTACCTCTGTAAAAATTTGATTAATATTAGCTAGTGCCCAAAAGTGACTCTTGGAGAGTGGTGGACAGATAGCATGATCGCTGAAGTCGCAATTAAATTAGATAAAATAAATCTTAAAATTTTAAAGATAATGAAGTTTTTTGAAACCTGGCTCATGGTTTTTGAACTGCTGGAATTGTCAGGTCTGAACAAAATGTGCTTTATAATAAATAACTCTACGATCTAGTATCTTGCAAGTACTGTCACTGGCTGCTTTAAATAAGCATCTTTCTTTGCCAGGAATGTAACTCCACTCTTTCATTTTAACCTCAGTGATGAGGAATTGTTCTGGTAAACTGATACATCTTTCTCTGGAATTGAGAAAACTACAGCTGGTTCCAAGTCACATAAAATAAATTATTTCAGAGCTGATAAAAGATGTCCTGCAGGTCTGATTAAGAATTTAATCACTGGAGAGCTGCATGTTCTGATATCAGGAGATGTTTTGGAAATACGCTCGTATGTGTTTACACCACCTGCTCTCAGGAAAGGACAAAACAAACAGATACTGGCTCTTGTTAGAATTTCTTTGTTTTGTCAGTGGATATGGATTTTCTTAAAAAATACGTTTAGATTATTTTTCCATTGGTCATAGTGGTTATAAAACCAAAGATCATCTTTGGAATCTAATAACCTGACTGTAGTTTATGAAGTTTAGTAACTTTTAAAATATTTTGTGTGTAGAAATTTGGTTTTTATGATTAAACAGACAAAATACTGTATTAACCTGAAGCACGTACATGAAATATTCATTTCCAGCATGAGCTAAATAAATAAATGAAATGATAACTTTAAAGACTCAGAAATAATACTCAGTTACTCAAAGGTAATATTGCTGAAGGACACTAATTCAAATACCTTTTAAATTTCCATGCCATGATTTAATATGACAGGAAGGAAACCCCAAAGACTCTACAGCAGTAGGACTTCATGACTTTACTGTGTTCATCTAACCTAATCCAAGTAGAAGGCCAGGTCTGGAAATCATAGTCCTAAGACTTAAAATGGGACAATTTTTATACATTTGCTGGTGATCTATTATTCTTTTCTGGTTGCAGGTATAAAGTAGGAAATGGGCATGAAACAGACCTATCATCAAAGGCCAGCCTGCAAATCATATTTGAAGACTGAGTGTACCGAAAATAACATTTCTTCAATGCTATAATTTTTCTATAGTTAAAATAGCAGTAAATGATAGTGGCTTTGACTTCTGTACACTTATCCCTAATCTTATGTTGACTTCATATTCTCAGTAGGATTTGGTTGTCCTCAGGCCAGAAAAAAGCTTACATTCCTATTCACAGTGAAGTTGGGACTTACTGTCATCACATTCTCTGTCATCTCCTTTTGGACTGGAGAAGTAGAGTGAGTCCTGACATGGAGTATATGATACTGAAGCTTTGGATTTCACAGAATATTGTATGGGAAGTTGAAGTGTGATATGACATTGCTTCATGTGTCTCAAAACCACTGGTGAGAAAGAAATGTGTCTTTCCCCTGAAAGCGATGACTACCTGTTGTCCTGATTTTTGATATTTGGACATTGCATTTAGACTAAAAATTTCTCTTCTACAGAAGTGTGTGGCTATATATCGTACAAACTGTTTGTTCAAACAAGCATTCTCCTTAATGGTTTTTATCTTTTCTTCACAGTTAGTTATTCCCACCACAGTCACATGTTGTGGTGGAATAATACTGTTGTACAGGTACATCAGCAGATCTTCTAGGAAGTTTGGTGATGTGGAAAGAGAAGGTCAGCTGTTTCTTTGCATCATCTCCTTTCAGTTCTACCGCAGTTGAAAACATATTTTTCCCCTGGGGCCAGCGGGGCAGAGGCTCAGGCTGCCCAGGGAGGCTGTGCCGGCTCTGTCCGGGGGGCTTCCAGCCCCGAGGGGGCATGGCCCTGAGCAGCCCGGTCTGACCTCAGTGCGGAGCCTGCTGCAAGCAGGGCTGGACCAGGGACCTCCTGAGCTCCTGTCCAGTCCGAGTTGTCTGCGACCCTATGGTATGTTAGTGCTCTTTACCTTCACTTACTGTAGTATTTCCACATTCTTACTGATTTCTGACCACACCCCTCTGGGTAAAGATGAATTTAGGGACAAGACCACATTTGGTGCTGACAGAATTGTCTATATTAGGAAGGAAAAATCAATCTGAAACATGTAGAGCCAACAAATCCAATAGTTCTGTGACTGCAACTTCCTTTATGGTCCTCTCCATGTGAACAGTAAAATATTTGTCCTGTCTGGAACGGTCACATGAAGATCTCGTTATTGAAGGGCAGATGGGATCTGTTTCTCTGCATCAAAAGAGATAGTCACTGATATGAGGAGAAATTCAGGGGTTTTAATTTGAGATCTGAGAAATGAAGAAACTCCAAATATTTATCTTGTAATAAAATGACCATTGAGTATTTCACTCAGACGGACACACCTTTATGAGGACATCTATGTAGACAGCAGCACAAAGATAGTTGTAAAGAAGTTGATTCTGAAAAGGTCATGGAGGTCTTTACTTTGTGTATTGGGATGCCTTCTTGCCTCTAAATGTTAGACCTTTCCATGACTTCTCCTTTTCACTGTGGGCTACTACTCATGCAACCACCTGATAAGTTTTGCCCAGCAATGTCTTTGCCTTACATTTCAAGAAAGTTGGCCTTCTCCTACGAGGAAAAAAAAAAAAAGATAAAAAGAGAGACAAGTTCAGCCGCACCACTGATAGCAATAGTAGGCAGTATCAGCAAAAAAAGGGCATTAGATAACTAGCGATTGCTTAACTCTCCCTCATCTAGATTTGGGTAACTGTATGTGAGGTATAGGAAATACACCATTAGCATCAGTTTCTTCAGCCATTGAACTGCAGTGTAAGGATATATGATACTCATGCAGAACGCATTTATACAGAAAAACTTCAATTACAGTATTTACCAGAATCAGTTTTGTACCAGCGCTATGAATAGTGGAAGTGGTGTCATGGACAGAGGCAGAGGTAAGGGGTGTGCCTGGGCTAGTCAATGCAGACTTGCTCAGCAGACAATGGAGAAAATTACAATTCATCTATTCTCTTTCAGATGCTTGTTTTATAAATTATATCTGTTCCCTTTGACAATGCAGACAAGTTCTCCATTGATGAGAAAGGGATTCTGAGGTGACTTGCAGCAAACATACCCATTTAGTCAGGTGAATCCCCTCTTTCAGCCTCCTACTCCAGGAGGTTTGTGGGTGGCTCTACAAACTCAAATTCACCTGCACAGACCACAAGTTATCTTTAAACCCTAACTGTTACTGCAGGTCATGGAGGTGTTCTTTGAAATACGTTAGCATGCCCTGCCAGCAATGATTTTCTCCACTGCAGAAAAGTCTGTGCAGATTAAGGAATTTTCTCTCACAAAGAGCTTGCAGAAAGATTTCTGGCATTTTATTCATCCCTTTTGTAAGGAAATGGGTCAAATAAAACTCATATTTGAAAGAGAGTCAGGTTTTTAGGGACAGCTTGCACATATTACTATTTGTGTGTTCAGTACTTTACATTTGAACTGACATAGGGAGAAGTAAAATGACAGGCATGGCTAACCTGGTCTCAATGCAGAATTGTTAATGGCAAGGCTCCTCTCTTCTCCTATCTTATTTCCCTCTGCAGCTATAAAATGATGAACACTTCTTAACAATTTTTGACGTGGGCCTTCTGATTTTTCTTCACCACATCAACATATCACATAGGAACTGTACAAGTGTGTGATTGTTTTGAGGAACATGGTTCTTTATATAAAAGGATCCTTGTATGTATATGTTTTGTTTATTTTTTAAATCATGATAACATAAGATTGCTATATCAGATCAAACCACTGGCTCATCATATCTTATAGTCTGCCTCTTGCCCTAGCTAATATCTGAGGGTTTAAAAAACAAGGAAAAAATCCTGTAATGCACCTGGACTATTGGGCAGTACTCTGGATCCGAGTTGGGTATAGACAAAATTTTCGTCCGAGTTCTTTTACAAGTTATGTTTCTATATCTAAGATTTTATTATCTGTTACTTCAGATGCATCATTATATATATAATAATACAATTAGTAACACAATCTAGCTATAGTAATACAATTCACCCTTTTCTTAAAATAAGTCCATAATATTTGATGCAAGGTAAGGGGCTTAAAAAAAAAAATCTACCAACCAATGTGAATCTGCAAGAGTTTTAATTAAGCTCTAATGGGGCAGACCAGGAATCATGATGCTTTTGCATACAGAGAAAGACAGAAATAGAAAATACTTTAATTATTATTATATTGCTCCTTTCTTTCAAAAACAACACATAATTTTTATCCCTGGTTCCTTGTTACTTGGTCAGGGTCTTTTGTCTACAGCTAAGATCATAATGGTTTGCTGAATCTCAGTAACACATACCGGCTGAAGGGGATATGAATGCATTAATGTTATGCTGCTGACCTTCTGTCAAGAACATGAATACCTACTCAAAGGCAAAGAAGAATAGGGCCTAAGATCAGGGTTTCTTTTGCAAAATTTTCAGCTTACTGAAGATTTACATTTTTAATTACTATTGGTCCATGTAAAAAAATTTGGTGTGCAGATGGAAGGCATCACTTCAACAGGCCTGTTTCTGTAGAAGCTGCAGCTACCATACTGTGAATGGATAGCTGATTAATCAGTGAGCTGGCTGGAAACCTGCGTTTAGTTCAGTTTCCAGATCTCCGATAGACTTGTATGACCTTGGGTAAATCACCCTTGCTAAATCCTTGAAGGAACATCTGTCATCTTATGCATTTCACAAACCCTTTGCAATGAGTAGGAAGCCTTATAGACCAGCTTTGTATGACCTTCTTGCTGATTTACTAGGGTAGGAACTGACCCTGAATTATTTAATGCCACACAGAGCAGGACCAGAGGTGGAATTTGGGCTGGGGGAATCACAGGGCAGTTCTGGTTGGAAGGAAGCTCTGCAGGTGATCTGGTCCTACCTCCTGCACAGAGCTAACTATTGTCAAAATTACATCATTTTGCTCAGGAACTGACTGGGCTAATGAAATTTTGAGAATCTCTAAGCATGGAGCTTCCACAGCCTCTCTGGGCACCTATTCTGATGCTTACCACTCCAATGATGAAATTTTTTTCTTTTGCTGGAACTTGGGACCATTGCACCTCTGAGAAGAACCTGGTTTTGCCTTTTCTGTAACCGCACTTTAGATTGTGGAAGATTGCAGTTAGTCTTCACTCTTAGCCTTCCCTTCTCCAGGGTGAAAAAACCCTGTTCCCTCAGCCTTTCCCCATGTACTGCAAGCCCCTAACCATGCTACTGACCCTCCTCTGGCCTGTCTGCAGGTCACGTTTCTTGTACTGAGGTAGCAAAACTGGAGAGAGGGCATCACATACTTCCTCACAAGTGCTAAGCACAGCAGAATAATAATTTTCCCGAACCTGCTTACTGTACTCCTGCCAATGCAGCACAGCATGCTATTAGCCTTCATCACTACAAGGATGCACTGCTGCTTCATGTTTAACTTGTTTCCTACCATGATCCCCATCGTTTTTCTGCAGAAGCATTACCTAGCCAGCCAGTCATTAGCCTGTACTGTTGCATGGGGTTTTTCTGCCCTGAGGCAGTAAAATTTAACTTTGTTGAAGTTTGAATTGTTGACCACAACTTTGAGCTAGTTTTTGGTCCAGCAAGTGAATCACCCACCTTGTAGTTTAGTCATCCAGTCCATCTCCCCAAATCTTACAGAGATTTTTTTTTAATTGGTTTTCTGTATCCTAGTCCCATTGTTATAACTGAAAATTTCGCTCACTGAGTGAATGACAGTAAAAACACACAGGGGAAACAAGGTTTTGTCGTGGTTTAGCTTCAGTCGGCAATTAAGCACCACACAGCCGCCCATCCACCCTCCCCCCATGGTGGGATGGGGGAGAGAGTTGGAAGAGCAAAAGTAAGAAAACTCATGGGTTGAGATAAGAACAGTTTAATAATTGGAAAATAATAATAATAACAATAATAATAATAATAATAATAGTAATGAAAAGGAAACAACAAGAGAGCAAGAGAGGAATGAAACACAGAAAAAAACCCCAAGTAACACAACCGCTCACCATCCACCAACCGATGCCCAGCCCGTCCCCGAGCAGTGATCGCTGCCCCCCGTCCAACTCCCCCAGTTTCTATACTGGTATGGCCTATGGTATGGAATAGCTCTTTGGCCAATTTGGCTGTGCCCCCTCCCAGCTTCTTGTGCACCTGGCAGAGCATGGGAAGCTGAAAAGTCCTTGACCAGTGTAAGCACTGCTTAGAACAACTAAAACATCAGTGTGTTGTCAATGTTATTCTCATACTAAAACCAAAACACAGCACTATATTAGCTACTAGGAAGAAAATTAACTCTATCCCAGCTGAAACCAGGACAGTTTTCCTTTTCATTTAGCAATAAAGAGGATTGATTTTAGTGTTTGAATAAGCTATCAAGCAGAAGCTGTTCTGGACTACGTCTATAGCACAAATATTGCAATTTTATTGCAGGGAGAGAGGAACACTGGGTCAGGCTGACTGGGCAATAAATAGTGCCCACCTCAGTTAGTGCCAGGGGGCACTATCAAGGGTGGACTGTGATGGCTCTGGCTGAGAGGAAGACAGAGGATTGCTGAGCATCTGCACAGGAGGTCTAGTTCTGGGTACGAACATTTTGGCATGTCCTAAATGCAGCAGAATAATTATTCCACAAGCTACAAGTGGTGCCAAAGATTAATTGTCCTAGCCATCTCATTCAGTGTTCATTTGCTGCCCTCCCTCCTTGTAGGTCAGTTATCATTTTGTGCAGCTTACTGATTGTGCATTAAACTCCCAGAGGGATGATGCTAGCAGGAGTTAGCACATTCAATTTCCCTGAAGCAGGAATGTTGAAAACATATACATGCAGTTCATTAAATTTTGTTCTCATTAGAGTTCTATTAAGCATATTTATTTGGCTTCTACTGCTATTTATCCTGTTTTCCCTGGAGTCATGTATTTAGTGGAGTCAAGTATTAATGTTATTGATCAAATCAATTAATGTGATTGATCAAATTTTCAGTGCTATTCTTACTATATATTTAATTCAGTAAGAGGTCTGACCTCAAGAATAAGTCAAATTTAAGAGCAATGGACTGTTCACTCTAAATGAAAATTAAATATTTGCTGTAAATGAGTAATTTCAACACTACATGTACAATTCTTGGAACATATTTCTATTCCTCCATAATGGAGAAAGATTTGGCTTAGAGAGCACAATGAAGTATTTTTTCCTTTGTGAAGGAAAGAACTCTAAAGAATCATGTTAGGAGAGGGAAGCAGAACATGTAAAAGCACAGCTGCCTGAAGGAAGAGGCAAAAGGAGACAACCATTAAGTAATTGGATTAACCTCTATTCGGCCTTTTTCAGCTGAGTGAGATTTATTTCGATAACATGCTGTTTGTTTTCTTCCAGGTTTGCACACAATGTAGAAGCCTTTCTCAAAGACTGGAAAAGAAATTGAAGCATGCATCTCAGTAAAAGTCCCTGACTGGGTAATAAAATAATACATCTTTCAGTAACGTGGAATCTGAAACAAGGTTGTCGCAGTAGCCATAACCTGAGTAATGCACAAATGGAGATACTGTCTTATACACAACTTCTTTCCAAATTGCAGCTGCAAGGACAACCTGGGGAGGAAATGAGGAAGAAAACTTCTCTCATTTTACTTGAAAATGGATTTGCTGAAGAAAAATTATCTATCTTAAATTAGAATAAAGCATCAAAATCTAAGGCTTTGCAAAAATGGAAGTCCAAAATGTCTTTGATTCAAACAAAATATATTTTCCATTAATCTTTTTTAATTTTTCACTGAGATCTAAAAAAATTGATTGTGCTTAAATGGACTATGTTTATCTTAATTGAAAAAGAAAGTAATTTCAAATCAGGACAGTGTAAACTTTTTGTTAGAAAAGATCAAAATAGTTTTGAAAATTTTGAAAGTTAAAAAAACATATTTTCTTCTAATATCTTAACCTATTGTACAGATATATAACTGAAAAATTCTCTAACAAATATATAAATTTTGTAGCAGCTGTAGGAAATGTTTATTTTTCTCAGAGCCTCCATCTTAATTTATCTAGTTTCTGCATATTTTGCTTAAGGAGTACTTCAGCAAGGACACAGTGCATTTTCCATTTCTGTGGATGAGGCATATCAGGGTTTCCTTTGTCTGCTCTGAGCATGGGTCTGGTGTGAGAGTGATCCAGCCCATGACCTTCAGCTGTATCCATGCAAAACACCCAACCTAGCCATAGGAACTGCATCTGTTATTGAGATGAGGATGGGTTTGGGGACAAGGGCTGGCTGACTGATGTTTGATTTGAAAGGGACCAAAGTGCTGGCTATGGGAAACAGCAGGAACAGATGGCAAAGGTAATATTGCTACTTTTGACTCAGAAGAGGCGAGTAAGAATGAAGTTAGTTCACTGCTGATATTAAAAAATCAGAGAGCTACTATAGAGGGAGGGATCTGGTTTCCCTCCTTGTCCTTCACTCTCATTTAGTTAAGGAGCTGGGCTCATTTCTTTAAGTCATGCATTTGGTAGCGATTACTTTCAGCTCAGACTTTGCAATGAATTTTACTAAGGGCTATACTTTACAACCATCTGGAGATTGAAAGTGTAACAGAATTCAAGTCTCTGCTCATTAAGAGCATATCTTTCTGGAGTGCACACACTAATGTTTCTGTATTTCTACCATCTACACAGTAGGATCTAAATAGGATTTTGTCTAATTTGTTGGCCTGGGACCAGCTAAAGTATTTCCTCTCTCCTCAGGCCAATCTGTTATTGCTGTGGTTGGAAGGAGACACATTTCACCCCTTGCCTCTGAACAGCCCTATTACCCACAGAGGATACTGCAGTCAGCAGCCTGCCTGTCAGGGTCCTGCCTTCCAGAGGCGAGTGGGATGATGGTCAGGTTAAATGATACACAACCTCTCTTTCATGCTGAATCGTTACCCGATGCACTTTCACATGTGTCTCCAAACTCCTGGAGGATAGGTACAGCCCCAAAAGCTTTGAAATAACATCAGGATAAACAAAGAGGTTGCACAAATTCCTTGTCTGAGCATTGGGAGTGTCAGAATTTACATAAAACTGGAACAGAAAGTGTCATTGTAATTACTGAGTCTCGTGTCCTGATATCATGGGGATAACTACAGTATAAAATCCTTTTCATAAACATAGCAAACTCCATCTTAAAACTAGCTAGGATTTTTCTCTTTTTTTTTTTTTCCACAAGATGACCTCTGGAAGGGCTGTTTCAGATCCTTATTCTAATGACAGTTAAGGTTACTGATGTTGCCTTCTTTCAATTTCAGTTACCTATGGACAGTTGCTAAGCAGTTGTCCTCCTCAACATTTCAGTGTCTTCAGAAGTTGGAATGTTTAACACTGAAAGAAATTTTGTGCATGGCTGCTTCTTTATATCTTTTACAGTCCAGTCCTCTTCATTGAGAAAAGGCTCATTTCACCACATAAAATGGTTTGAATCAAACTGGTCTATTTTGCTTAGCTAAAAGATTCCTGCTTGAGTTGCCCGGGATGGGATTTCCATGAGAAGTTATAATTTTAGATCCAAAAGATCATAAAATATCTAGAGGTTCATGCCTCTTTTGTGACCTCACAGATTTAGTTATAACACTGAGCAAAGTTAATGAAATCTGCTAATATTTTTCCACTCTGCAGCTTTTCTGATGACACTTTATCACCAGGAAATGTCACACTCTCTGGTTTTATGCTGAAGATCCAGTGCTGGACTAACCACATAGTCTTCAAAGAACACAGAATGTAAACAACTCCTAGAGAAAAAACACTGTTAGAAGCTAAGTTTAAGATTTACAACTCCTTTGCCTCAAATTTTGTGTAGAATTTCAGCTCAGAAGAAACAAGAGAGTAACAATGTAATTAAAATGTCAGAAATGTTACCAATAGCACTGTTTCAGACAATAGAGTTTCCTATTGCCAAATCACTGATAAGCCTGAAGGAAATTGTGTGGACTTGTGTGATCTCTTCCTTTTGTTAGCAATGTGGAGCAGGATCTGAGCTTAAATTGTAAAAAACATTTCTTTATCCTTGTGATTAGTTATGAAGCAAAATCAGATGCAACCACCAATGCATATAAAGACATACACTAAACAACGTTTCCTCTACTCCTTATGCTCTGCATGGAAGTGCTTTGACATGGGGACAACAGAGAGATCTCTGTCTCCCCTGGTTTCTTGCCCTGGGTCTGATGCATTAGGGAGTGAAAATGTGGAGTTTTACACAAATGTGAGCAAGCAGGATTTTACCAGACCCTTTGCCCAAAAGGACCGTAGTAATATGCTCTCCACACAATTTTCACCCAGCAGAACCAAGAACTGGAGGTTCTCATTTAGAGCCTTGTGCATCACATCTAGCCCAGATTGCCAATGCTAACATTTCACTCTCCATCCTCTTTCATGTTTTGGGCTGGAGAAGGAATCACTGATGCACAAAGAGAGTGAACTGGTCACTTGGCAGGAACCGAACATCATTCTCTTTTGCACTCCTGCCTACCCTGTGCCTCCATTTTTCTTCCAGAATACTGCTGCTGACATACACCTATGCTTCTCTCAAGCTAAAGATGTCTCATTCCCCACCTAAATACTAAGTAGCTAGAAGGTACAGAATAATCTGCTATCTTGAGCCTTGACACTAGAGGCGATGGGTCATTTCACCTGCTTTTGCTAGTGCTGTGAATAAGGTTGCAAAAAAAGACTCCACAAGAAGCTAAGGAGCTGAAGGTTAAGAGTTGATAGTTTGATGTCCGGAAGCAGCACTGAATTGTTTGAATGTTGAATGATTTATAGAGAATTTATGAGGCAAGTGGAAAGAGGTTTTTTTCAGGTAATGTCATAAGTATAACACCTTTTGGGAGAGAATAAAACAGAGGCAGATCCTTACTAAAATCTTGAGAGGGTCTCACTGGACTAAATTTGCTTGTTTTGTTCTTCACTCATCAGAAAAGTAAAAAGACTCTGTACACAGCTGATGTTTCCCTATTTCTCCACTGAATGGGTGTGTTTTTTTACAATGTAGTCAGGACATTACTTGTTGAATTATTTATTTTTCAACAGAGGACACGAAGACTTGGTGACCCCAGTTTCACTTGTGAAAGGCTCATCACAAATAATTGTTTTGAAAGCCAGTGCAGCACGTAGGTGAGATGCCCTAGGTATGTTTAATTATTTAAGTTAACTTTCATCCTCTTTTCTCAGCAGGCTTAGCAATTTTAATGGGCACTTTTAAGGGAGACTGTGACAAATGTAGTATCTCTTTTTGTGCTCAATGAAGTGCTGTGTTCCCTCATTTTGAAAATATTTTCTCTAGTTTCAGGACGTGGAAAAGGACAGGTACATATCTTAGAGAACTCAGATTGGATTTGGATTTTGTTATAGCTAATAACTGAATAATACATGTTAGGAAAGATGTTCTGAAAATCCACTAAAGGGAAATTGATTTGAAAGATGTGACCAGGGTGAGAGAAAGCTTTTCTAGCAATTTATTTCAATGGTCAAATTGCCCCGCCCCCAGGAGTTGAAATCCTAATCACACAAACAAATTTGGGTGACTTTCCAGCAAATGATAGATAGGTTTTAGTAGGGTAGGCAATGTGTTCTGGGACAAATGTTATTTACTGTCATAATTTTAAATCTGAAGCAAAGATGTATTCCAGTTAGGTCACTTAATATTTCAGATAAACAACAGATGTTGACATTAGGAGAAACAATGGTGTCAAAATATGAATCTAGAAGCTGAACCCTTTTCTTTCCTATAAGAGACAGAGTGTTACCAAAAAAAAAGCATAATATTTACCTTACAACTTGCTCTTTCATCTACAGGGAGCTGCAACAGTATTTTTGCCTAGGTACATTTTTTAGTGTGTCTTCTCATAGCTGCATCATATGGATCATCAGTCCCTCAATCATTAATCCTCATTCTCATGCTTTTTCATTTCCAAATGATTAACTGTCAGGTCATAGTTCCTCTGTGAACAACCTTCTACTCTGTAGTCCTCAGTTTCACCCCTCTCTGTTATTCCAGTCTCAAAGATCATCTAGTTCTTTCCTATCCTCCCTGAATTGATAATGTTATTCTTTATAGCTCTTATAAAAGTTTCATTATTACAGTCGTAGTTATTTTGTCCTTGATGATGTTCTTTGGCAATTAAATTAATTTTGCTGAAGAACTTTCTCCAGAACCATCATTTCTCTAAATGTACTCCCCAGCCTGGCACACTGATTTCCAGTGGGTTACAAAAGGGATCTTTTTCCCACATGAAAGGCAATTATAGTTTCTTTTTAGGTTCCATCAAAGTCCTTCCTAGTAGCGCAGGAAAATTAGTAAAAAAAAATTTCAAGTCTCCTTAACACTGAAGAGATCAGACATAAAATGAAGTAAACCTCTTTTCTGTTTGGATAAACTGACTACTGATTTAAATACACCACATGCTGAAACAATTGCATGATCCTAGGAAAAAAGTTAGCATTCAGTCACGCATATCTAGAACCTGAAATTGAAATTCACAGTGTGATTTATTCTAACGTTTCATAAGCAGAGATCAGTTAAGAAACCAGTCTGGTACAGTTACAGGCAGCACAATATTTGAGAAATCTTAGAAGGCAGCATGCTGCATAAACATTTCTCTATTATATATGAAATATTATATACTATACAGGACCTTTCTAAAAAGTAGCAATGATATGGTACAGCTGGGAGTCATTTCACTACAAAAAAATTTAGGAAAAGTAGCCTTATGAGTGCAGAGATTTTGTGCTTTAGCCCTGTTTTTTCAGATTTATCCTGGGGATGATTACCCAATGCTATTGGATCCCTTCTGGATTGCAAAAAAGTTTGTTTCATTCCAGGAATTATAGATAGTGGGGACTTATTTCCATTCCAAGTGAAATAACTGGAAAATTGAAAAAGAAATTGCGAATATTTACCTGAGTTTGACTGGTAGGGACAAACCAACCAAGATATGAAAAAGGAGAATCGTACTCTTCTAATATGTTAGAAGAATCTATCTAGAGAAATTATCTTTTATTTTAACATTAGTTACTGTACTGGGTTTGTATGGCAAACTTTTGGTAGCCGTGGGGCTACAGGGGTGGCTTCTGTGAGAAGCTGCTAGAAGCTTCCGCGATGTCCAGTAGAACCAATGCCAGCCGGCTCCAAGATGGACCCACCACTGACCAAGGCCGAGCCAGTCAGTGACAGTGGTAGTACCTCTGGGATAACGTATTTAAGAAGGGGGAAAAAAACCCTGCTGCACAACAACAGCAGCTGGAGAGAGGAGTGAGAATATGGGAGAGAAACAACTCTGCAGACACCAAGGCCAGTGAAGAAGGAGGGGCAGGAGGAGCTCCAGGCACCAGAGCAGAGATTCCCCTGCAGCACGTGGAGAAGACCATGGTGAGGCAGGCTGTGCCCCTACAGCCCATGGAGGTTAATGGTGGAGCAGATATCCACCTGCAGCCCATGGAGGTTAATGGTGGAGCAGATATCCACCTGCAGCCCGCAGGTGGATGCCTGAAGGAGGCTGTGACTGTATGGGAAGCCTGTGCTGGAGCAGGCTCCTGGCAGGACCTGTCATCCCACAGAGAGAGAGAGGAGTCCACGCTGGAGCAGGTTTGCTGGCAGGACTTGTGACCCCGTAGGGGACCCACGCTGGAGCAGTCTGTTCCTGAAGGACTGCACCCTGTGGAAAGGACCCACGCTGGAGCAGTTCATGAAGAACTGCATCCCGTGGGAAGGACTCATGTTGGAGAAGTTTGTGGAGGACTGTCTCCCATGGGACAGACCCCACGCTGGAGCAGGGGAAGAGTGTGAGGAGTCCTCCCCCTCAGGAGGAAGGAGCGGCAGAGACAACGTGTGATGAACTGACCGCAACCCCCATTCCCCATCCCCCTGTGCTGCTCGGGGGGAGGAGGTAGAGAAAAGCAGGAGTGAAGTTGAGCCCAGAAAGAAGGGATGGGTGGGGGAAGGTGTTTTAAGATTTATTTTTTATTTCTCATTACCCTACTCTGATTTGATTGGTAATAAATTAAACTAATTTCCCCAAGTTGAGTCTGTTTTGCTTGTGACAGTAATTGGTGAGTGATCTGCCTGTCCTTATCTCGACCCACAAGCCTTTCAATTATATTTTCTCTCCCCTGCTCAGATGAGGAGGGGGAGTGATGGAGCAGCTTTGGTGGGCACCTGGCATCCAGCCAGGGTCAACCCACCACAGTTACAATAGTTGTCCTTTAAACAAATTATTTTGTTGCTATACTTCATGAGAGTTATTTAATTTGACAAAGCTCTTGATGAGAAAGTTTTTTTTTTTAATCCAAGGGAGGCTATCTTGTTTTTTCCAGAGGCTGTAGAAAAAGGGAAGGTAGAAAGAGAGAGAGGGAAAAGCTAGAAAGAAAAGGAATCAAAGAGAAATATTACCCTTCCAAATGCTGACATTTTCAATCTGAGAAAAATCTTTGTGGGATAAATCTGTTTGGTGAACATGCTCAAATGCTTTCATTGCAAGTGGAATAAAAATAGTCTTTTAAACATCAGCTGATTGCTTATCAGCCAGCTTTGCTGATTTTCACCAATTACCTACCACAAAGCATAACATCAAAATAATTCTTCTGATATCAATGTCTTCATTCTTAAGAAAAGAACAGGATTCTGCTCTAGTGCTGTAAAATTGTGCCTTGCAAATAATACCACTTCTGTTGCTATTGTTTCTCTGATGTTCCATAGATATAAAATAATTTCTTGTTTCGGGCAAATACCATGCCTCTGATGCTGATTACACAGTGACAATGCATTTCAGCATTTGTAGATGCTGGATCTCATTTCACCTTTATATGGTGTGGTAAAAGTAATTAGTAACTTGACTAAAGTCAGAGGAGTTTTTCTAAAATGACTAAAAATGCTTTAGTTTGAAAACATTGTTCCTTGAATTATGAGATATAGTTATTTCAGTGGGGTTATGCGAGTTCCATGCTAGCAAAACTCCGTTGAGCTAGTCTGCAGGACTTGTATCTAAAAATTTTTCTTTATTAGAATAATAGATTATTTTGGTACAGACTTTTGAATCTAGTATTCCTGTGTTCTTATACAAAGGAAGACTTATCTATTTTGTTAACAATCAAATAGGACTACTTTTATGTACTGTCTATTCATTGATCTTTAATATGATATCTGAGCTCAGAATGATAATGTTACATATTTCTTTGGGTTCAGAGCTTCCTGTGCTGTAACGTGAAATTTTGTCATCTCAGAATAACTTTCTTAAATAACAGCTCCTCGTATGTTTTCAGTTTAACTTTTTTTTCACTTTGTTGACAGACTCCATAAGCATTTTTTTGAACTGGATTTAAATGTGATCTTGGAGTATTTTCAAAATCAAAGTTTATTGAAGAAAAAGTGAAATAAAGAGTCTTCTCCATAGAAGGAATTCTTGCCAGCACTCAGAACATTAAGGTAAATTAGGAAAGACCATCACAGTTGTTACTTAGTAAGCCTGGGACACGTCTGCCATTAGTATTCTAACCAAGAAGGAACTGCTGTGTTTATCAGTGAAGCACATATAACCAATTTTGGACCATCAGTGTCTCTGTAGATACCTTATGTCTTTCTCCATCACTGGCTTTGTCTGTTCCAGTCTTAGACTAGCAGACTTTTCAAAATCTAACAGTTCATTAAAGAAAAATCCTTGCTAGGCTCCATGCGCTATTTGAGAAGACGTACTACATAGGAGATAAAGACTGCCTCATGTTCAAAAAGGATGAGAGCTTGTTATTCAGCTCTTTCAGCATGATTCATGAAGCTTGTGAAGATGAAGGTGGCCTCAATTAAGAATTGTCTTGATCTGCTTTTTCAGGTCAGATCAACAGCTATAGCAATATAGCTAATGGCTGCATGTCTCTACAAACTGTCAGTTTGCTATTCTCTGCTAAATAAGGTGCAGGAGAATCGTGGGAGGAAAGAAGGGAAATGAGATATTGTTAAAAAGCATCTGTCAACAGGAATTGTCTCAAGAAAATTTTCAAGGTGAAAGACTCCTTTGACAAATAGCAGAGATGGCTTTGTTGTCCTAAATTAGAGGAAGGTTATAATTCGTCATTAATTGACTAAAGAAAGGGAATATAAAGGTGATATGAATTAATACAGTTGGAAATTGGAAACTTACAAGATGCCCAAAATAAATGGCAGCATGTCAAAGGATACGGCATTTCCACTTCAATAATGTACAGGAAAGTAGAAGAAGTCACTCTCCTTAAAGAATTAAAAATTTAAACCACTCTGGGAACCATGTCCCATGTCATAGCTCAAGCCAAGTCATATCTGAACTTTACCTAGTACTACATTACAGTTTTTGACAAAATATTCTAATCCAAAGAGAGCCATACACAGAAGATGATAGACAATGTGAAAGCAATGAGGTAACAGTAATAGATTATGTCAGTAAAACTTTCCAGTTTGGTGCTGAATCATTACTGCAGGTCTGCAATTTTGATAGATAGAGCTTAGCTACTAGAAAGCTTTCTGTGAAACAGTTGTGTGAGCACTTTTTTGAGTCCAGTTTCTTAAGGAAATGAGCTGATCAGACTTTATGTCCATTCATGTCTGTTTTCTTTATGCAGTTGTGAATTGCTAGGCAAATTTCAACCAAGTTTGGCAGAGGAGTTAGTTCTTAAATTGACTTTGTTCAAGCAAATGTCGCATGAAGTGGTGCCTAGGTAGAGGAGAGGTGCCCATGTTGGTGCTTTTCTTGGTGGAAAAGCACGTGGAAATGGGAACAGTGGTAAGCCATCCAAATGGTGGTGCACATCAGTACATCTTCAACAGTCAGTGTCTTGACCTGCCTCTTACTTTGCTGAAGAAATGAAGAGTGTGCCATGTGGCTAGGTGACAAGGGGAGAGCTCATGACATTGTGGGAGTAGGCCATAACAGTTTGGCAGGACATCCTGAGACAGGGAAAATTACAAGAGTGTGGAAGGGAACTACTATTATGGAGGGACATGGGGGATTCATTAATTCGACCGCTGCAGAACAACATTCTTTTTTGTGTCTTTTATTTGTTCATTATGACATTAATAATGTTGCTCTCCTTTATGATCTCAAACAAATATCTTCACCTTCCTCTTCCTTAGCTTCTCATACGTGCAATGATGCTAACTTTCTTTCCGTATCTTGGAAACGCACAGACCATTTTAAAAAACTGTTTTTGTTATTAATCTTCTGGGAAACATCAGTCCAGGTAAGTCTAATTAAAATAATATGACAGTGTGCAAGGTCGATTTTGGCAAAGATGTGTCAAGAAAATTTTAAATGGAGAGAACTAATTCAGTTAATGTGTTGCTGGACTAGTGAAAAAGAAAGTCTGATGACAAAAGTGTTCTGGAAGGAATCTTGGCAGTGGTGGAGAGAGGTAAACCTTTCATTTTCAGAAGAAATAATGTGCAGTCTGATAGGCTTAAGAATGCAGAAGAGTACAATCAGTACTGGAATGAGTGAATAAATTGTGTGGGGTATATCAGACATCAAATATTGATGTGAAACTTAGAAAGTTCCAAAAACCATGCAAATAATCACACTGGTGAATCATTAGTATTACTTTTTGAAAGGACCGGCTTAGGTTTGCCTAGCACTTTTTGACTGTGATCATTCATTCGTCTACTTCTGTCTTGTAAATCAAAACACAGGTTATACGGTCTAAAAAGGAATCGTGTGTTTCAGCCACTTCCTTGCAGAGCTTGTATTGATTATTCTTTGGGGACAAGTCAGGAACATAATGTAGGTAGCTAAGTTAGCTGAGCAGTCTGCCTAGGCTACCTCTCTAGTCCATGGAGAGTGATAAACACTTTCAGAAGGTGATTCAGAGCAATCAGAATCAGCTCCTATCTCAACTGGCTACATTAAATGTTTCTACATGAATGGAGTAGATATACCCCAGACTTGATATGTTTGGTGGGAGGCAATCGCTGTAGTGTTGTATCTTCCTTGCTGGTGTACTAGAAGATATCAAGGGAAAAAGTGGTACAGCTGTCACACCACTTAATATATCTGATTCCTCATGGAGGGAAGCTGAGCCTGTTGCATTCTGGTTAACAAGGAACTAAAGTGTTCCTGTGCCAGAACAGTATGAGAAGAAATGATCACTCACAATCTCATTTCTTCTTCAGATTCTGTCAGGGCTTCTCAGCTATGTAGCATCCAATGAACAAAGCTTGCTGAAATATATAGATCTTGTTAAGAGTTATTAGTTCATCTCTTCCACTATGCAAGACTCAATACAGGAACATTACATACATATTTATATATTCAGGTGATCGATCTTTTTCTGTTTCATGTGAATCTGTGGTTCGATTATACATTTACCATTAGGCAGCTTTCCCTGAGACTAACATTAAATTTGTACCAGATTGTAAAGGAAAGTCAACAAAAGCATTTGATATGAATAAGCACAGCTGAGGGCTGGCAGGCAGTTAAACATTTGGGAGCTTTGAACCAGGATTTTCCAACAGAAGGGTCAAATGCAGACAGGCTTAGCACTGCTCCAGGGGGATAAATCTGAAGACACTTCACTCTATCTGAGAACATCAAGATGAATCAGAAGCCAAAATCATTTCACCTTAGAGTCTGCTAATGAAGGTGCTTTCCTCATCCAGATGAACATCCTTTTCCTGGTAGCATGACAATGCTATCTGTCTTACAGAGGATGCTGGATTTTGTTTTTAGTTTCTTTCTACAGGTTTTACTACCAGGAAGAAGAAAATATTATTGGTAACATTGCTTTGGTATTTGTGTAATCACTGGATGTGTCACTTCTGTTGCAAGTACCTAATGAAGACAAATGGTGCCAAAGATGGCCACATTCGCTCTGTTTCATGATTGCTTGTGACATAATGGAGCACATACAACAAAACCTCAGCAAAGGCTGGCACACAGAATGGGCAATAGGGAATACATCTATAGTATATTATACATCCAAATGTCACCTCTAGCTGGAAATATTTTGCTGATAAATATCCTGGGAGAAATGAGGATACTCACTGATGACTCAGAAATTGCCCTCGCCAAGTTCTAATACCCAGTCAACTTTAAACATTAGGGAAAGGTGAACCTCTATGCAGAGCCAGCATGCACAGAAGAACCTTATCTTAATAATATACCCTCTCTTAGTAGTATAAATTAATCACCTAATATTAACAGATCAATCCCAACCCAGAGATGTAGCTTTCAATTTAAATCAGCCTCTAATCTGGCAGTATGCTTCCCAGTGCCAAAAGGGGTGGTCTAACATAGTACCTGCCCTATAAACCATGGTAGGCACTGAACTGTAAAACCAATGTTTTCAAGAGTGGAGTGTGTATCATCACTTGTAGGCTTCCCGCTAGAAGCTAGGAATTCAGGTATGCATAAAAGATTTGTTAATGATATTAGTACATGTGAAAATCTTACTAGTGATAATCAGCATAGTTATATTACAGTTCTATGCCATAAGGACTTCCTTGTTGCGGTATAACTGGTTGGTTTTGGTTTATACTTAACCTCTTTCTGAGAAACATGAGTTGATACCAGATAAGAAAGACTACACTAAGAAAAAGATAGCGAAGATGGGAAAAGAGAAGGGAATAATGAGGCATGGTCCTGGGCAACCAGCTCCAGGTGGCCCTGATTGAACAGGGGTGTTGGGCCAGATGGCCTTCAGAGGTCCCTTCCAACCTTAACCATTCTGTGATTTTGTGAATAATCTATTGGTGTACTTGTTTAACTTGTATTTTAGCTTATTCTGAGATAAGTCTCCTGTGCAGAAAAAGATGCTTAAGCTCATGGTGAAGGCATATTTACCATAGGAAACAAAGGAAAAAAACCCAAATATATACATGCCTAGTAGAGCTTATCAGAAATAAATTGTATTTCATGAATATAACTTTTACAGAAATTTGGTTTTCCTTGAAATATTTCGACAGAAGTTTATAACTTTTTTTCCTTGCTTTGGGTGGAGGGGAAGACAAGAATGTGATCCATCCTATCCACACCTTTAAAAAAGAAATACTTCTCCTCCTGAGAGGAAGAAAGAGAAGGGGAAAGAAAATAGAAGAGAGAAAATAAAGCACATCCTGAATACTTAAAAACACTGAAGTGCTGAGGTAATGTGGTGCTGAGCACCAGAATCATACCATGTGTTGAAGCACAGGTGAAAACCAGTGCCTGTATACTTATGAAACCAACTTACGCCCTCCCCCCTTTTCAGAGTTCCTATCCATCATCAAAAGATAACAAAAGAATCCATAGAATGAAAGACTTTCATTGCTACTGGAAGAATGATGGGACAGGAAACATATTTGTGAGGGTGATGAAGAGAAAAATCTCACTGTGTTTTCATTTTGTTTAGACTTTTGTGTCAAAAAATATTATTCTTATTTTCACAGAGGAAAGTAAAAAAGAATATGCTGATGTTATTTACCACCTTGAAGAACATGGCAACCTCTGAATTCTTTTGATACATTAAATGTAAGCCATTACTGTTGCTGTTCTGTTCAAACAACTGCTTTTCCAATCAGCAGTTTCTCCATGTGTGTATAGCTGTATTCTTTGAGGCACACTTGATTGTCTTTATTCTGACTGAAATGTTTGTTTTTCAAATGGTATTATTAACTCAATACTCCTCTGGGAGATTCAATCTTAGATGCACAGCCAGGTTATGGAGGTGCTGTTGTCAGTGGTAGGTGGAAGTTGGATGTGTCTGCATATGTCACCGAGCTGGTGCAGAACAGGCATTGGTTGATGTTGCAAAGTTGTCCCATCGGCTTACCAGGGCAATTCATTCCTTATTTCATTCACTGAAAGAATAGAGATGGCCTTAATGCACAAAGAGATTGAAATGGCACAAACTGCTGATGAATGGACCAAGAATGGCCAGAAGTGGTACTGGCTCTTGTAATGTGGGCTTCTTCAGGAAGTGAACTGGGAAAATAATTGTTTTCATAGCTGGCTGCACTGTCACGTGGAAATAATGCTCAGGCAGTAGCAGCCAGGTCTGGCTTGAAACTAGCTTTCAGTACTGAGTCTTGGTATCCCGTTGCTATTCCCCTGACCTCTGCAGCTGTTTGACTATAAATTTAGTCAGCTACCAACAACATGTTCTCTGAACACCATGGTGTGGAAAATGAATAGTTAAGTTTTCAACAGTTGTCTGATGACAGGCTATTTTTTGCAGGAGATGAATTGTTTTGTTGGATGTTTCTGTTCTGCTGCGCTCTTAGGCCTCGTATCTCATCACTCAGACCTATACTGCTTATTTTCACAGACATAAATTTGGTAAGTTGAAATACAGGTGTCAACTGTAGTCCATCATTTTACACATGAATACTTTTTGTGACTGATTTTACCTAACCTGCTAGATAGATAAAACAGCTCCTGCGGTCCTCCATTTTGGTAGAGAGTTGTGCCTCCCCAGTGTAATCTAGCTGTATGTTGGCAATCTGTATGTTGGCAGAATTCATATCCTCCCTGATGTTTCCAGGCCTGATATACCCAACGAGACTGCTGTATTCCAGCCTAATGGCCTTATTAAAATTAAGCATCTCGGGCACAGCCAGATTTTTGCAAAGAAGATGCTGTCTCTATGGCAAGAACTTCTATAAGGGAACCAGATGTTTCATTCTGAATTATTCCAACATGCAGCCTATTCTTCGGGTTTATTGATAAGCAACAGTAACAAAGTAGGTGCTTTTTAATGAAGGGTCAAGCAGCACTGCACATCCAGCATTGTTCACTCTACTGGAATTTACACAGTCCTCAGTACGTTAACCGTGCATGCTAAAACCCTAATGTATAGTGCCCCAGAGGTTTATTGAAAAGCCATTGCCAAAGACATCCTCTCTGTTCTTCAGAACTGCAGATCTTCAGAACTCGGACACCAGTTCTCAAGCAAACACCTGAACAAGAGCACCCTCACAGGAAATCTGTGTTTTCGATTGTTCGTACAAGTATTAGTGGAAAGTAACACATGGTGGTCTTTGCAAATTTTTGTAGATAAAGAAAATTATGTCAGCAAAAGATGTGCATGTTTAGTACCACTTTTGCTTTAATTCTTACCCCAATAAAACAGCACAAATAAACACATCCACTTTTCAACATCACTAATGAACGACAATGTAGACTTGGGCTCTTCAGGTTGAAAAAAAAGTATGACTGGGAATATAAAAAAACCATGAAATCAGAAAAACCATAAAGGACAGAAATAGGAAATTACTGTACACTCCCTTCTAGTACACGAATGGAGGTCAATCAAATGAAACTAGCAAGTGGCAGGTGAAAACAAACTAAAGGCTATGATTCTTCACACAGCATTCTATTAAACAGTGGAGCCCATTCACTCCAAATATTTTGGATGCTAATATTTTACAGAGTTAAAAAACCCGTTAAACTCATTAAAGAAGAATTTGTTTAAGGTTACTAATTGGAAAGACAACCCTAGTTCAGGAAACTTATTTCTGCATGTTGTTGAATTTCCAAGGAAAATACTATACATCTGCCCTATTCTTGTACTATTTCCTAGCCGTCTTCTGCCAGCGAGAGACATTGGCCTAAACAGAGCAAAAATATGTCCATTTTTCTGTTCCAGTGGAAAAATTGTCTAGTCTGGTTAAGTGGTGCGCTGTTCTATTGCCCTTGAAGAGACCGTGCTTTCTTTGCCCTGTCTTTGGTGTGTAGTGAGTGACTTCATTCATTTATGTAGTTAACTGGTCATGGAAGGAAACAGAAAAATTGAAATCCTTCTGACTTGCCATTCAAGACTGTATCTCCCAATCCAGTTGTTTTAGGGAAAGTGCACAGTGAGCAGGACCCTTCTGGCGTACCTAATGCAGTGCACTGAAGACGTACCCAAGTTATTTCTAAATATACTTCCAGGTTTCTACTGAACTCACTTATCTAGCTGTGCCATAGACTTCAATATGTTTATAACCTAACAAGCATGCAAAATGAACTCTGCCAAACACCTCCTTTACTTCCAGTAGTTTCAGACCATTAGGTGATGCTTTTCCCCCCTTTTTCATGTTTCATCTTGCCTGTAGGTTGACCCTAGTTTCACAGAATCACAGAATCACAGAATCATATAGGTTGGAAAAGACCTTTAAGATCATTGAGTCCAACCATAAACCTAACACTGCCAAAAACCACCACTACACCATGTCTCTAAGTACCTCATCCAAACGTCCTTTAAATACCTCCAGGGATGGCGACTCAACCACTTCCCTGGGCAGTCTGTTCCAATGCTTGATAACCCTCTCAGTGAAGAAAAATTTCCTAATATCCAGTCTAAACCTCCCCTGGCGCAACTTGAGGCCATTTCCTCTTGTCCTATCACTTGTTACCTGGGAGAAGAGACCGACCCCCACCTCTCTACAACCTCCTTTCAGGCAGTTGTAGAGAGCGATGAGGTCTCCCCTCAGCCTCCTTTTCTCCAGGCTAAACAGTCCCAGCTCCCTCAGCCGCTCCTCATAAGACTTCTGCTCCAGACCCTTCACCAGCTTCGTTGCCCTTCTCTGTACGCGCTCCAGTACCTCAATATCCCTCTTGTAGTGGGGGGCCCAAAACTGAACACAGTATTCGAGGTGCGGCCTCCCCAGTGCCGAGTACAGGGGCACAATCACTTCCCTAGTCCTGCTGGCCACGCTATTTTTGATACAGGCCAGGATGCCATTGGCCTTCTTGGCCACCTGGGCACACTGCTGGCTCATATTCAGCCGGCTGTCAACCAACACCCCCAGGTCCTTCTCTGCCAGGCAGCTTTCCAGCCACTCTTCCCCAAGCCTGTAGCGTTGCATGGGGTTGCTGTGGCCCAAGTGCAGGACCTTGCACTTGGCCTTGTTAAACCTCATACAATTCACCCCAGCCCATCGATCCAGCCTGTCCAGGTCCCTCTGCAGAGCCTGCCTACCCTCCAGCAGATCAACACTCCCACACAACTTGGTGTCGTCTGCAAACTTACTGAGAGTGCACTCGATCCCTTCGTCCAGATCATTGATAAAGATGTTAAACAGAACTGGCCCCAACACCGAGCCCTGGGGAACACCGCTTGTGACCGGCCGCCAACCGGAGTAAACTCCATTCACCACCACTCTCTGGGCCCGGCCGTCCAGCCAGTTCTTTACCCAGCGAAGAGTACACCCGTCCAAGCCATGAGCAGCCAGTTTCTCCAGGAGAATGCCGTGGGAAACCGTGTCAAAGGCTTTACTGAAGTCTAGATAGACAACATCCACAGACTTCCCCTCATCCACTAGGCGGGTCACCTTATCATAGAAGGAGATCAGGTTGGTCAAGCAGGACCTGCCTTTCCTGAACCCATGCTGGCTGGGCCTGATCCCCTGGTTATTCTCTACATGGCGTGTGATAGCACTCAGGATGATCTGCTCCATCAGCTTCCCCGGCACCGAGGTCAGGCTGACAGGCCTGTAGTTCCCCGGGTCCTCCTTCCGGCCCTTCTTGAAGATGGGTGTCACATTCGCTAATCTCCAGTCAGCAGGGACTTCCCCAGTTAGCCAGGACTGCTGGTAAATGATGGAAAGGGGCTTGGTGAGCACATCTGCCAGCTCCTTCAACACTCTCGGGTGGATCTCATCAGGCCCCATAGACTTGTGAGTGTCTAAGTGGTGCAGCAGGTCGCTCACCATTTCCCCCTGGATAATGGGGGCTCCAGTCTGGTCCCCATCCCTATCTTCCAACTCCAGGGGCTGGGTACCCATAGAACATTCGGCCCTGCTAATAAAGACTGAGGCAAAGAAGGCATTAAGTACCTCAGCCTTTTCCTCATCCTTGGTCACTGTGTTTCCTCCCACATCTACTAGGGGCTGGAGATTCTCCTTAGCTCTCCTTTTGCTGCTAATGTATTTGAAGAAGTGTTTTTTGTTGTCTTTTATAGCAGCAGCCAGACTGAGCTCTAGCTCAGCTTTGGCCCTTCTAGTTTTCTCCCTGCACAGCCTCGCTACACCTTTGTAGTCCTCCTGAGTTGCCCGCCCCTTCTTCCAGAGGTCATAGACTCTCCTCTTTCTCCTCAGTTCGAGCCAGAGCTCTCTAGTCAGCCAGGCCGGTCTTCTTCCCCGCCGGCTCGTCTTTCGGCACCTGGGGACAGCCCGCTCTTGTGCCTTTAGGACTTCCTCCTTAAAGAATGTCCAGCCTTCCTGGACCCCTTTGCCCATAAGAGCTGCCTCCCAGGGGACTCTCTCGACCAGTCTCCTAAACAGGCTGAAGTCCGCCCTCCGGAAGTCTAAGGTGGCAGTTTTGCCGACCCCCCTCGCCGCTTCTCCACGTATCAAAAACTCTATCATTTCATGATCGCTCTGCCCAAGACAGCCTCCAACCATCACATCACTCACCAGTCCTTCTCTGTTCGTGAACAAGAGGTCCAGCGGGGCACCTTCCCTCGTTGGCTCACTCACCAGCTGCGTCAGGAAGTTATCTGCCACACGCTCCAGGAACCTCCTGGACTGGTTCCTCTCTGCTGTGTTGTATTTCCAGCAGACATCTGGCAGGTTGAAGTCCCCCACAAGAACAAGGGCTAGCGATCGTGAGGCTTCTCCCAGCTGCTTATAGAATAGTTCATCTGTCTCCTCATCCTGGTTGGGGGGTCTGTAACAGACTCCCACCACAATATCTGCCTTGTTGGCCTTCCCCCTGATTCTGACCCACAGACACTCCACCCTATCATCACCATCATTGAGCTCTAAACTATCCAGACTCTCCCTGACGTATAGGGCTACCCCACCACCTCTCCTGCCTCGCCTATCCCTCCTGAAGAGTTTATAGCCATCCATCGCCGCAATCCAGTTGTGCGAGTCACCCCACCACGTTTCCGTGATGGCCACCATATCATAGTTTTCCTGACGTACAATGGCTTCCAACTCCTCCTGCTTGTTGCCCATGCTGCGTGCATTGGTGTAGAGGCACTTCAGCTGGGGTGTCGTCCGTGCCTCCTTCATAGAAGAACACCCCTTGCGTGCTTTGAGGCATTTCACTGGTGTTTCCCTCTTGCCTTTTCTGGGCAAGAAAAGGCATTTCACTGGTGTTTCCCTCTGCCGTTTCATATCTGGGAGAACACTTGCCAGGGTTTACCTCTTATCTCTCTCGACTGACTGGGCCACTCTTACAGCATTACAACACTTGATTCAAATCATATGCAAATATTCATAATTGTAATGGATAAGTGCTCTAATCTGGAAGTAATTTAGTGTTTATACTCTTTGCATGTATGTTGCTTTCAGTACCATGTGAACTGGAATTGCATAATAGATGTTAGTCAACTCCTGAGAACAACTTCAGTAAGATAATAATCCTTATTCACTTATTAATACAAAAAAGACACAACAGGAATGTGCATGGGAAATAAATTATTCAGAATATGAAAAAAGAGGTGGCACTAAAATATGATGTATTTGGTGCAGAGAATTCACTGGAGAGATCTGAAGAGGAATTCAGTGTGACCATAGTGGCAGACAAAGCGAATGAAGTTTCCCTCAATATGTTGAACAGCTAAGAGACTGAAGAAGAAGTGAGAATGTAGGCAGTTAGAATGGGAGAAAATGCACTAGTCAGTTTGGAATGGTCAGAAAATGCCTAGTTTATTTTGTTGTGGAATGGAGAAGAACCCATAAATTTTAATAATATGGAAATAAAGACACATTACATCATAGATGCTGTATTGGAAGGAGAAGTTATGATGTTTGAAATGATACCATTGTCTGGATAGGCCTTTTTTCCTCCGACACAGAAAAAGGAAAAAATGATATTCAATTTAATTCTTTAAATTGCTTCTTCTTTCTCTGTTGTTCTTACAGCAATTATGTATTTGGACACATCCTTTGAGTCACTGACTAGCTCTTTATTAAAACACACACAAGGAGAAGAAACAAGGCAAAGCCAAATTTTAGAGACAGGTTGATGAGAAATTTAAGCCCTGAACTTCACCCAACGATCCATGAACTTGTGTGTGATGTCAGCCCTTTCAATGGTGCTGTAATTGAGTGAACTGCAACACAGTTCACCATCAACCCTTCACATACATGCTCCTCTGAATACACTCCATATGTAAAGTATGTATGGAGAGCCTGAGCATGACTATATGTTATCAAAAAATGAATAAGCACATTAATGTCTACACATTAAAATTTTACATAATAAAATCTTTTATTTATCATATACTAACTGAAGCACACAGCATTCAGAAATTTTATATCACTTGCCTGCTTTTTGTTAACCAATTGGTGTTTCATTGGAACTGTTCCTTATCTACAGCACAAAAATGCCAAATAAAAATGTCTTTTGATTTATTAGAAAAGTCTTATTAACTTGATTTCAGTTATAATTTCTCATTTAAGTGAACATTTCATTATTTTTTTCAACAAGTTCAAGCATAAACTAAAAATAATTAGTAATAGAAATCCTTTAACAGTATTACACTATATCTTTATTATACCTTAATCACTTGGAAAAAGTACCTGCAAGGGAAACATTAAAACCACAAATATCATTAATAACTGCAACTACATTGTTTTCACTCTCTATTTTTATGGTGATTTTTTTTCTATGACAAAAATTGCCAACACATGGGATCTTAATGTAAGAAACAGTAAACAAATCCAAGTTTATCTACAAAGTGTGAAGGAAAAACCTATTGAAAAGTAAGAGGAAAAAACTGCAAATGAAGAGAAAGATAAAACTTTTCAATTTTATTTTCCTATTTTCTGTTTATCAATGGATTTTCATTCTTTTCTTTACAGCTTTTTCTTCTGAAATGCTTAAAAGGCTGTAATTCATACCAAAAATATTTTTGATATAAAAATCTTTTAAAATGGAAAGGTCATTTATTATGATAAAATAACATAGTGGAATAACTTTTAAATGAATAATTCAGTAACATATTCAGTAATGGTAACATATTTAGTATTCCACAGGCAAAATTGTATAGATATGGTCATAATGAATTCATACTGGCATGGTACAATATTTTGTTGTGGGACGGTTATTCAATTCCATAGATCCATTTAGAGTACACATACACATATTACATGACCTTGCATCTAAATCAGTTTCTCTGAGGAAGTCAATTTCTTCAGATCTCCTTCAAACATGCTTAGGAAACACTGACAACAATGTCAACAGTAGACAGCAATTGAGAGGTATAATGGCTTATTCAGTACAATAATATAAAATTCAGGGTTTTTTTGGTGTGATTTATTATACATGTTGAGCATGTTCTGAGTATGTATACTGGGTTGGGTCCTGGGAGGACCTTCCATGCTACTCTGTCTCCTGGAGCTTGATTTGGATGTGGTGAACCTCACACAGGTTTTGACAGTTTTACACTTTGTCAGAAATGGACTTATAGGTATGTGAAGATATCATATCAAATAGGAAGGTCTATAATGAGTATTTCATTTATAGCTATATGGACCTGAATTTTTCTTAAACCCTTTTTCCTGTATCTAGGTCCTTCTTTCTGGTTCAACAACCAGAATAATTACCTTCACAGCATGTTGTATAGAGAAATAGGTTATTTCTCTGTTCTGTACACATTCATTATCAACTGAAATACTTCTGTTTCATCAGGACATTGGTTCTGAAGGACAGTCAAACAGTTGTCTCTATAACAAAAAAGGATATGGAGATACTGGGGTCCAGACTTCAGGCTTCCCTTCTTACAACTTGTTGTCGATGCTCTTGATCCCTCTCTGCCTGCCTCAGACTGACATATCTATGAAAGCAGGTTTATTTTTTCTGAAGTTCAAGAAAAGAATTGAGGATGTCTTCTCCAGTGGGCATGGTGCAGGTGAAAAAATGGAGTTAGACAAAAAATTTTGAAAAATAGAGTGTTGACACTGACAATGATAAAGACCAGAGGGGCTGATATTTTAAAATCACTCTAGATGTTATGGTCTGCTAAGGTAGGAGTAAAATATGTTCACTTTTCATTAAAGATGTAGGAAGCATGACAGAACCATGCAACTCACAGCTCTAAATTTGTCATGTTTGGTACATAGCTGAAACAGCAGAAACAGCTTGCACTCTGGACAATTAAAGAGTAAATATAGCCCAGCATGGGTTTGCTCTCCCCAGTGCTGTCATTAAGGAACTCACCATTGAAGGAGAAGAGGTTCAGAGGCAAATATTCTGTATCTACATGGTGGGAGGCACATTGCCTTTTGTATTGGACCTGACTGGCAGCTGTACTTTAAGAACCTGTCCTTCCAGTGGTATGAAGAGTGGAAATGCTCCAGCTGACTTCAGTGGTGCAGATTCAGGCTTTCAAGCTGAGAGGAAAGTCTTTGCCAAAGTTTTATTCCTGAACAGGAATATTATTGGCTGCCATGGTTTCACCAGTGTCTCTGCAGAGAAATGAATCACTCATCAGGAAATGAGTGATTTACACCTCTGTAAATTTGAAGCAATTGTAATAAGTCAAAGGAAAAAAACCTGCACAAACAGCGCCAGTAAAAAAGAGAAATTTCCCTAGGTTTTTATAAAGTCTCGAACAATTCAAACAGTCCTTATGTTCTACATAGTTCTGTGGGGGTGGGGGCAGTCAAGGGATACTGTAAAAATATTGTTCAGAGTTTGAGCTGATTTACACTCATGTTGTTTGAATCCCACCTGGCTGCTGGCTAAATGTTTTCTTTTAGACTGTTTCCTGTTACTTTCATTCTTGAAAAGAAAACAGGAGGGAAATGGAAAGCAGCCTATTGTTTATAGGACCAGGGACTTAGCAGCCAGCATTGGTGCTTAGGGATGGCTTTTCCTTGTTTGGGTCTGCAGCAACTCTGTTATGAAAGTACATATTTTCAACATCAGTAAGCCCTTGTATTCCCTCACCTCATTTACCACAAAAAGACGAAGCCTACAAGACCAAGTTATGCTTGTTCCATTTTCATTCACTAGATATCGTTATGTAAATAGTGGTGGCCTCTGTGAAACATCCCCTTTTCACGTGGTGAGAAAAAAAATCCTATTAGAAAGTCTAGTGGAAACTTACTCTGGTGACATGTAGGTGACATGGAATTAAAAGAGGAGAGGGAGTGAGAAGAGAGAAATGACACTAATGTACCAAATCTAATGCAAATACTTTTACTTTTGGCAACTAAAACCTGACAGAACTACAGAAAATGCTGCATTGCACTTTTTCCATACATCAAGATTATGGTGGTATACTGAAAGCATGTCCATTTCTAGCTTTAGTACTAGGCACATAGCATCATAATATCATAGATTAATCTTATGAAAGCTAGAGAGATCTGCTGTTAGCTAGTTAAGAATACAGCAAATGAAGAAAAATGTGTTCCTCTCGTGGGTGATTCATCCCATGTCCCAGATATTTATTGCAGAATAGGTGAACTGTCATCAGGAGTTACCAGTCTCTCTTCATTGACTACAGACTTAACATTGGCTGAGCAACTACCTTAGACAGGATATCTGACAAACCAGAGGTAAAGTTAAGTGGAGACAAATCACATTCAAAGTGTCCTTTGAGTGATACAGTTCTGTATTCGCTCTGAGCTTTAGCTGTTCTCCTTTTGTATAGCAGCTCATCTTCACTGTGACCTATTGGGAAATCAGAAACATAGCCTCAGAGCTTGTTCACAGTTTGTTTTATAGATTTATTCTCATAAAGTCTGAAGTAATAGAAATATGTAATACAGCTGGATTTTTTTTTCAAATTCCTCTATGTCTCTACAATTTAGGACAGCTGCAGATGCAGAAGTTAGTCCAGCTGCAGGAATCTTAAATAACAGGATTTCATTTCTAGATGCTGGTGCTACTCAACGTTCCTGGAAGAGCAGTTGTGTCACTGGGATTCACAAAGGTTTTACTACTGAAGTGAGGTCTGAATTACCAGAAATAAGTTTAATGTAGCCCACCATTTTCAAAGATATTTAAAAATATACCATAGTATTGAATGTCAGAATGCAACCATTTTGACAAAAGCACCTCCAATGCTGTTTTGGAAGCTGGCTAACTTTGGAGGAGCATATACTTTCCTGGCATTTCAGAATTTATTGCTACACCAAGAAAAATGTTAAGGATATACGCTAACTCAACCATAGCACATAGGGCTAGAATGGACACTGCAAGGTGATCATCTTTGCCCCTAGGCAGGATCAGCTATAATGGTGTCACTCCTGACACATGTTTATATAACCTTTCTTTTAAAAGTTCTAAAAATTCTGTAGAGCCTACCAATTTTCTACCAATTAACTATCTTTACAACCAGAAAGTGGTTTCTAATGTTTAACCAAAACCCTTAAGTATTTCTATTTTTTTCTGATAGGCAGAGAATCTAATCCCGTCTTTATTTCTGCAGTGAGAGGAGTATGCGTGTTTTCTTCTTTTTATCCTCACACACTGGAATTTTTGTCAGCAACCAGAATCGCATTTGTTGAAGTACTATATTGTATAGACCAGAAAAGATGGTGCCCACTCTGCAGGAAAAAAGATTTTTTGTATATGAATATTTGTTTCACATAGAGAATTCCTAGCATAGTTATATAAGGTTATACTTTTATACAGCACAAAGGCAGAAGTATTAAGATCAGGGCTGTGGTTTGCAAGAAAATGTGATGGTTAAAAAGACTGAGTTGTTTTCTATTCTGTCATGAGTGACTGGCAGAAGCAGGCAATGGAACAAATTCGCCGCCTGAATATTCGCCGCCTGAATATGAGCCAGCAGTGTGCCCAGGTGGCCAAGAAAGCCAATGGCATCCTGGCTTGTATCAGAAATAGCGTGGCCAGCAGGACTAGGGAAGTGATTGTGCCCCTGTACTTGGCACTGGTGAGGCCGCACCTCGAATACTGTGTTCAGTTTTGGGCCCCTCACTACAAGAGGGACATTGAGGTACTGGAGTGTGTCCAGAGAAGGGCAACGAAGCTGGTGAAGGGTCTGGAGCACAAGTCTGATGAGGAGCGGCTGAGGGAGCTGGGATTGTTTAGCCTGGAGAAAAGGAGGCTGAGGGGAGACCTTATCGCTCTCTACAACTACCTGAAAGGAGGTTGTAGAGAGGTGGGGGTCGGTCTCTTCTCCCAGGTAACAAGTGATAGGACAAGAGGAAATGGCCTCAAGTTGCACCAGGGGAGGTTTAGACTGGATATTAGGAAATTTTTCTTCACTGAAAGGGTTATCAATCATTGGAGCAGGCTGCCCAGGGAAGTGGTTGAATTGCCATCCCTGGAGGTATTTAAAAGACGTTTGGATGAGGTGCTTAGGGACATGATATAGTGGTGGTCTTGGTAGTGTTAGGTTTACGGTTGGACTCGATGATCTTAAAGGTCTTTTCCAACCTATACGATTCTGTGATTCTGTAATTCTGTGAAATGTTGTTTCATAGAATCTTGTGGAAGGCTGAGGCAGGAGCTGTGGGAAGGGAAAAAGTTTTACTGGTGTGGTAACAGGCTCTGCACATCTCTTCCTACAACTTAGAAGCTACTTCATTGTCTCATGGGATATTAGTGATTTTTTTTTCTTTAACAAAAAAGAGCAGAAGCATTATCTAATAGTTGTTACAATGGAAAAAAAATTAAACATCTGAAGATGCCTTTGGACATATTAAAGGAGCAGAAAAGAGCAAAATTAATTAACTTTGGTATGAACAGTTGGTTTTCTGCCAGGAACAGTGATGAGATCTGGGGCCTTCTGTTTTCCTTTCTTGTACTTGTGAGGGTATAATAGAAATTATTACTCATTGAAATTGGACAAGGGGATAGAACTCATTACACTTTTGGTGTAATCCTACATATTTTTAAGTTTTTAAATTAGATGAGCGTAGCAGTTTTGCTTTTGTCAATTTTCATGTTAAGACATATATTAACACAGTAATATACATGGGACTTATTATAGTTAAAGACTGGATGACTTTTTATCTGAATTGTCATTATCATGGCATATAATTATTAACATATATTATTATGATGTTAATGTTCACGTTAAGATGTGTGCCAAGCACTGTGCAGATATATGGTAAATGATGTTTACTAATAATGACAACTAACAGAGCATCTAGCCTAGAAGTATTCAGGAGCACTCTGCCTGGGTGCCCTGTTTGGCACGTGCTGGAGATAACTACCCTGGCTCTGACAAACTCATGAAGCAGACGACTCTGAGTCTTCACACACATGATGAGCCCCATCTTCATAAACACTTCTGAGACTGTACCTGGTGGGTGAGGTAATTACTTGTCTGTGAGGTGGCAGCATTTCGGTCCCCAGGAAAAGTCAAGGTTTCCAACACATCACAGAAGCAAGCCTTCGTTGTCTAGTAATTATCCAGCACATGATCATCAGTTTTCCAAAGAGCACTAGGATGACACTGTAGAGAGGCAATTTTTATTTCCCCAGAGCAACTGACAGTCTAAGTGGTTTGGGGTGATGTTTGTCCATCAGCAGAGGACAGTACAGACAGCTCTGTGTATTTGGGTGCTTGCCAGACACAGAGAGGGAAGGAAGAGAGAATGCTAATTTTTTAGTGGGTCAGCAGCTTCAGCTGCATAGCTGCAGATTTATGTTGGCTAGGCCAATTGATTTGATCAGGGACTGATATCCATCAAAGCTATTATTAAAAAATAATTAAACAAAAGCAGACACAGCCTGCTTGTGGTTTGCAAGGGAAATGGATTGAATTCCCTGTTCATAAAACTGAACATGAGCACTGTACATCCAAAGATAACTCCTCAGAAATACTAGCAAAATTGAATGCTGCTGTCCCAAGGATGAATAGAAAATGCTCGAGGGTTCTAAAATTTAACCTTGTAGCAGTGACCTTATGGTTTCTTGAGTTCCATAACCTCCGAATAGCCCAGGGCCTCATGTCCCTCGAGCCTTGACTTTGCTCTCATCTGCTTTCACTGTCCTCCTGCTTCTCATTGCTTCCTGGGGTGGTCAGCTCCTTGAAGGTCTGGTCTCTCCTCTCAGCTGGAGAGGGAAGGAATAGAAGGAGGTCTTCCTCAGCCAGGAAAGGTCCCACTAGCTCAGTTGTGCTCATGTTTGTGCCCTCAATCTCTCACTCTCATGTGCGTGATTTTCCACTCAACAGTTTTCCCCCAGGCCTCTTTCTCACAAGTCTAAAACTGGCTTCATAAAGCAGCCACTAGTTTGGATACTTTGGAAGGTTTCCATTAAAATAAAGTCTACTTTTAAGCTTTAAAATAATTTAAGTCAGTCAGTTACTTTCAATGTACAAACATTAAATTTTAATGTACAAACATGCACATTTAATATAAACTAAGCTGTTGTGCTAGGTAAACATCTCAGTGTTCCAAAATTAAAAGTTTTACAGCTTTTTCACTTTTTCCTCTCCTGAAGAACACCAGTGATGGGGTTTGTTCAAATCTGTGCCTCCTGCAGGTCTTCATGGTAGGAAAAATCTGATTTTCAGGGTCAAATACAACAATAATTGGCAAAGCTTCATCAATGAACCATAGTGAAGTGATTTGTTCAGGTCTCTGCCTCCTGTGGGTCTTCACAGTAGGCAAAATCCAATTTTGAGAGTCACATATAACAATAAATTGACATAGCTTCATCAATGTCAATGGGAGAACACTAACAGAAACCATTACTAAAATGACTGTAGTTGTGTTTGTGAAAAGATGAGACAGGGTAGCGCTGGAGACTGAGACCTCTTATAAATACAGACAGCATGAGAAAAAGAGAGTGCTTAATCTACAAACCTTTTGTTAGTCTGTCCAAGATGGACTTTAAACAGTTGTGCTTTATTCCAGCTTGAGTTATTGGACTTGATATAAAAGGCTGCAGGATGACATATAAGGGCCTATTTTGGCTTTCAATCCCATGAATTACAAATGCGTGCTAAGGGAGAGTGTTTAACTCTCTGCAAGCGTGTGTCCATAGGAGTACAGGTGCCTTGCTGCATCCACACACACACAGACATTTCATCTCATCAGTCTTCGCATGCTATTTTTGCAATGACTGTGAAAGCTATGTCCTCGGATTGCTGATATGGTGTAGCTCCACTAAATGTAGTTTTCAAGTGATTGGTATTTGAGCCATCAACAGGTAAGATACCATCCACAGCATGAAAAGCATTCATTGCTGACACCTTGGAAGACAGCATCTATGTCATGTGATTCTGGATTTAATTACCGATTGCTATTTTTTAAAAACAACCTTTAAAGTGTATGAAAATACTGGAGATGGTCTTCCATACTACTCCTCAGTGACCTCAGTAAAAGTATCAAACAGACCCCCAATTTAAATTAAATAATTTTCTTTCACTTAAAAGTTTTGGTTAAGACATTTATATGACAAAAATAAAAGAACAGAGGTGCCTGATTTAAAAATGAAATGAAAAACTTGCTCATACTGATAGTTCCATTACAAGCATAAAATACTCAGCTCCATACTAAAACTAAGTCTTTGCTTCTTAGCCAATGATTTTATTTTTACAGCATATTCATATTAGAGAACAAACATTAGACAATGATTTTAAGACTCTAAAAATATGCATATATCTAAAAAGCAGAGAATGGTACATTCTTGGAAGCAAAAGAACGACGATGTTTGCACGTGATGGAAGCCCTTTGTAGTAGGGGTCTCAACATGAAGGGTGAAAGCTGTCAAATGAGGTCATACTCAGACCTTGTTAACTGCTCTATTGCTGCAATTTTTTTCAGAGAATTTATGATGTCAACTAAACTGCAGAAACCCTTTTTATTGCAGTGTGCCAATCACTACCGTCCATGATACAGCTGCCCACAAACAGATGAATCTGTAAAATATCCCTGTGAAAAATGTGAATTGGTCTAGCATACCTGGATTAATTTTACAATATTTCTGCCTTTGGTTACATGGACTTATCACTCTCACTAATTGTAACCCACTGAAACTATCAACATCAACAGCAACTGAAAATGGTAGACTATTTTTTCCTTAAATCATTAAGTTTCAGGCAAATTAAAGGCACGTTGTTGGTTTTATTTCCTGGAAGCTGAAGCACCCAGATGTTTCATTTTCGGTGACATTTAGCATTTAATAACCTCACTGTCATCAGTACTAATTTTCCAAGTGCCTTTTCTGCTTTTGTTTTGAAAACGAATATGTGAAAAAATGCTTTGGTACTTCAATTTTCTGTTCTCATTTTTGGGAAAGCTTCCAAAATGATTAGCTAAATGATCAATCAGTTAAAAAAAGTGGATTCCGGGTTGGATCCAAATGTCCTTAAAGTCTATAGAATTCTATTAACTTCTATTACTTGGGCCCAGAGATGATAAATAAGTTGGCAAGGTATTCATGGCAAAAACACTTTTGACAATTAACTAAAAAGGAAGATTTGCCTGATTTAAACAGTTAGGGTCTTTAAATCTTCTTAGAAAAGCAGATATTTTTATTAATTTTTCTTTTCTACTTTTGTAATTTTTTTTACATTTTTTGTAAATTTGAAAAGAACATTTAATGTTATTTGACTCACCACTCCAGCTTCCTTCTTCTAGTTTGCTAATTTGATCTATCAGAGAACATGATGTCATTCCAGTTGACAGTGGTAGGTATGCAAGTATAGTATACCTACGTATGCACTCATATATATATATGACAGCAGAACATCGTATTGACTTCCACTCTCTAAAAAATCACCATGCAGTACCAATTTGTTCAGATTTTCTCAAGCCAGACTTACACCCACTCAAATCAAGGTCAAGGAGAGAACAAAGAAACTCAGTTGTTTTAAGAAAGGGTGGCCACATCACTTTGACAAGAAGATACGATATTTAGAGGGGCATATGGAAGGTTCTCATCAAGTTGTCTTCATTTTGCCTTTTCTTCATTGAAATGATACAGCTAAGCTCTAATTTAACAGCATGGTACTAAAGACTCCTCCTTTGCACTGTTCATCTTCTGAAAGAAAAAAAGCGCAGAAGGTGGGGTGCAAAATAAATGTGCATTTATATCTTTGTCATTCAGCTGGAAAGTGTGTTGGAGTATTAATGTCAGCAGCTTTATTTTCCCATTTCTTTGACAGGTCCAAAACCAAGAAGACCTTCATTTTGTAATGACCCTCTGCAGAATAAAAAAGCAGCTGATTAAAGTGTTTTTGTTTACCCTTCACCATAATTACAATTTTTCAGTTTGGTGATTTCATTTCAAAGAATGTTTGCTTTTTCTGCTAGCTGGAGCTTAGCATGGGGTAGATGGGAGAATAAATGTATTTCTGAGCAAAATTTAGCCCTGAAATGAGAAAACTTTAGAATTATAAAAGCAAATGTCACACTTATCAGGAAGAACCTGCTTATTACCTCCACTCCTAACCACGTTCAGTGATTTCCTGGTTCAGACACCAAACAATATTACCTAATATGATTTCCTATTGGTGACTGAGACAAAACCCAAAGGTTTAGGATATGGGCATGCTTATTACCATTAGATATTTTGAGAGAAAATTAAGAGAAGGTTTCAGGTAAAAACAAATCTGGAAAGAAGTTTGCCTGTGGGCAGAGTATCCTTTCATCTATAGAAAATGAGACCACTTAGGTTTTTGTTAACACAGAAGAAGAACCAAACCAAAGGGAACACAGGGGTCGCATTGGTCATTTGAGCAAGGACATATTTTTCCCTTTGAGAATATGCAACTCATGCAAAGAAACAAGCTCAAAGTTGTAAACAAATTTTATCTAGTGAGTATTGGTAAAACAGAACCTCCTTTCCCCCCGTACATAACAAAAGTGATACCTGGAAAGTGTATTTTTTGCAACACCTTTCCAAAAGGAACCATCACTGAGCAAATTAAATTGCTGGCCTTTTGGACCAGGCAAAATAAAATTGTGTTCTAAAAATTTTACTCATTTCTATCATAATAAAAGACAAGACTGGAAACTGAAGAAAACTCCTGAGAAGTATTTACAGCAATAACTAACACAGTTCTTGAGATGCAAGTACTGCAGAACAGATTGTTGTTGGAGATGTATCACAAGCAACGTGCATACACAGAAATCCATAAACCAAGAGAACAAAACCACAAAAGGTCATGTTATTTCATTGTTTAATTGAAAGGCTAAGGCTTCTTCATTGAGAGGTACACTCTGTATAAGGAGGTTTTGCCAACAGGTGAATAATATGACTCCTTAACTATTTGGCTAATTGGGAATTTCTGGAGAACTTCACTCAGGATAAATGGATGGTATGAAAGCTAGGTATCTAGTGACCTTTTCAGATGTATAAATAATACATGCTTCATATTTTCATTGCCTTTGTGTTTCTTCCTTCTGGTGAACTAAAAGGTAGCAGAAATATCACCTTCTCAAAGCTGAATCTTTAGCAAATTCTTCTTTTATGTATAGTTCCTGCCTAGGAACCCTCATAAAGCATTTGACATTTCCTCTTATTTTGTCAGTTACCAGACCCTCACACCTTCACTTTCTCCTTCTCCCAGTACTATTCATGTTATCCTTTTACTTGTTTTCTTGGCTTCCAAAATCTTGAATCCTTGGAAAGAAGCGCTACTGATGGTATGTAACTGTGGGCAGTCAGCAGCTGACTGTCTTAAGTCAAAGCAGCTTAAACAACCAGTGTTCTCCCTAAGAGAGTAAGTCTTTCACTCATTTCTCACTATACTGTGTGGATTATACAGTGGGATGCTGAAGTGGAAGTAAAACATTAAGTAAGATAGGAAAGGGAAGAATCTTTCAGCTGCTCTCCTGAGTGCCTATTTCCTGGCAGATAAAGACATCCCTCTGCAACTGTGCTTACTGCACTTCTTGTGTTATGTTGGATTAAAGCAAAGTGTCCTAGAGTTTTTCTGCAGGGAATCTGGCATCTAAACTAGACTATACTGAGTAGTAAATGGCTGTGTATAAAAAACCTAGCAGTGTAGTTCTACAGCTGGGGATCAAAGGGATAAATCTGTGGCGATGTACAAGTTATGTATGTTCTGTCTTGTGTTCTAAGTGGAGACCCTAAATGTGGGACAAACAGCAATTTGTTGCCATTTAGTAGGAGGTGTATAGGATCTGTGTAACAACCAGCTGTGGTGAGTTAGCCTTGGCTAGCAGCCAAATGCCCATCCAGCTGCTTGTTCTCTACTCCCTTCAGCGGGGGGAAACAGAAGAATAGGAGTAGAGAAAGTTCATGGGTCGAGATAAAGACAGGCAGGTTGATTACTAATTACTGTCATGGACAAAGCAGACTCAAGGAAAATTAATTCATAAAAATGTAATTACTAATTTGGATAGCGGGAAACAGAAACACAAACATTAAAACAACACCTTTCCTACCCCCTTTCCCAGGCTCAGCTTCACTCCTTCACTCCACTCTCCAGCAGTTATGGTTGGTACACAATGGTGGCTCTTCGCTGCTCTGTCCTCCTCACACTTTTTTCCTGCTCCGGCATGGGTCCTCTACAGGCTGCAGGGGAAACTCTGTTCCAGTGTGGAGCACCTCCTCTTCCTCCTCCTCTTCTGACCTTGGTGCTCCCTCTGCTGCTTCTCACTCTTTATGTTCCCTCCTCCTCTCTCTCTGTGGCATTTTCTGCCCTTCCTCACACATGCACTCCCCAAGGCGCTGCCATCTTGGCTGCTGGGCTCAGCTGTGCCCTGTGGTGGGGCCGCTGGAACTGGCTGGAACCGGCTGTGTCCGGCACGGGGCAGCCCCGGCCTCTCCTCACAGAGGCCGCCCTGCAGCCCCCCGCTGCCAGCACCTGGGCACCTGCACCCATTACACCAGCACAGTTAATCGCCAAAGTAGCTTCTTACATGGACCTTCCCTTGGAAATTGTCAGCAACAGGAGCAATAGAAATGAGCCATTGAGAAAAGCTGCCATTTACTGGAAGGTTTTAAAATGGACAAAATCAGACTCCAGCTGTGACGTGGGTAGGAGTGTGAAACACCAAAGATGAACTGAGGGCTGCAGATGGAGTCCGTGGACTGTACTAGCAAGAGCAGGCAGCTCTGGGGTGGGCAACTTACTCTTGGCTAAGCAGTGCAAAATTGATCTCATTGGGCTTGGTCAAGTCTTGATTTTCAGAGTTGCTGGAAATTTACTGTTCCTGTTGACTTCAGCAGGATTTTAGCATCTCAGAGAAAGGTGCACATTTTTGAGAAGAAGGGATTAGAAACGCCAATCCACCTACACAACCAAACTGCTGAGCAACAAACCTGGTGGGAAGGCTCACCAAACTCCATGGGGCGAAGGACTCTTGAACCCCAATTGCACAGCAATTTCAGCTGTGCTATCTTCACGCTGTAGTCTGGTTCGTGCACCAGCTCATCTGTTTTAGCAATTGCTGATATAGGCAAGCCCTAGTTCGGGGGGCGGGGAGGGAAATCTCACAATTTTTACACTCTCAGTTTCTTAGTGGTCATTTTCCTGATTGTCTGGGCTACAAACTAGTCGTTGGAGACTGCAGGTTTGTCAGTATTGGTTGTGCAGTTGTATTTTAAATAACCACTTTGATGAACATATGTCATTCTGGTACAAATGAAGTCCTACCTTGAATGACTGCAGCAACCATTTAGCTTTTAGAGTGTCATCCACAAAGTGTGTAAAAAGACTAGCTAAGATAAGTATTGCAAAAATCTCGTTAGGAATAAATACAATGCTGAATGACTCATTTTTCCAGCCTAATTGTAAGAAATGCCATGTCTTTATATTCAGAAGATTTGTATATACTTAGCAGGGATAGAAAGCTCACATATGTAAACCCTTGTCCTGCACTTTTGGATTCACAGGAAAACATATCACAGCCACTGGAACAAGGTTTATATTCTTTATTTTCCAAAATGGGTAACAATCAGCATATGATTTTGCAATATTTTAGGCTAATTTGAGTAAAACCATGCAATTCAAGTAATTTTTTTAAAGTTTCCAGGTGAATTTAAAGGGAAAAATGCTTGCTACTTTGAGAGTGGACCTGTTTCTCCTATTCTTTGAGGCAGTGACTGAGATAAGGAAACAACAATAAATGACTGATTTTATATCACTTTTTCAATGATATTAATCGTTTATATTCCCAAAGCTTTCAGATATCTAATTGAAACATTATGGAAATGAGATCTGGAACATATTCTTGTCATCTCCCAACTCAAATAAGAAAGGATTAAGGCTAAGTATAATGAACAAAATCTATTTTGCCAAAAGAAGTTGAAAAAATAATGGCTTATAGTATCTTAAAATTTTGTCCTGATTATTGGAATTAGATAAAGTCTTGAATTAAATTAACTGATTTTCAGAAAGTTATAATCTCATTTTAAGACAGCTTTCACAGTAAAACCCTAGGGCAATACCATCCGTAATAATATATACAAAATCACAAATTGGGAAGGGAAAAAGTCACTGGAAATATAAAAGGGCTCAGTGAAAGAAAATTAAAGATTGTCATTTTACCATGAAATATTCTCTGTTGGCAGCTCTATTTCCAGAGCAGATTTCACAAGTGACAGTGGAGACATTCACCATGAACTCTTTTATCTGCAGTGTGCTCCTGTGTGGGAAGAGCTACTCCTAGGGCAGGACCTGTTCCTACCTCTTTCCGGAAATCACTGTCTAGACTGCTTGTTGCAATGACAGTTTTTGCAGCACAGGACCTGTGCAGTATGAGAGTGCATTAAGACCAAGAACCCAGTTCACATAAGGCCATGACCAGTAATCAGAGAGTACCAACCTGACCCAGCAGTGTAACAGCAAAGCTTTCTGAATTGCATTAACCTGTCAAAGAGTCAGTTGTCCAAAACTCGTGCGAGTCAATTATTTGATTAAGGTAAGAGTGGGTCAGCAGGGAGAGGGGATGGGGGAAGGGGCTGATGTTATCTTGAACTATGCTAAAAATAAAAAAGCAGTGTATAGTTACTGGTGTGATCAGATTCTACAAGTAGCTGGGTTGTACAAAGAGTATCATGCTGCTTCAGCAGGTACCTATATAACTAAGATCACTGCTGTACATTTCACAGATTAAATGCAAAAGTATAATAAGGAAATACAAATAGCAGCTTGCAAAAATGCATGATTATTTACATTGCCAGACGTACAGACAATTGAGATGCCTGTTTTCAGTCATGTGCCTTCACATGGATCAAATGCCATCCCATCTCTTTATGCCCATCTCTTTGGCAAGAAATCCATTATTTCTACAGAAATGCACAAAAGAAGGCTGAGGATTGGCAGATCTGCTTCCAGTTCTCATCTATAAGTTATCAACAGTAGTGTGCTGTGAGGAAGTCCTTTCCTTTCATATAGTAAAATCAGCTACCCAGATTATTGGCATATTTACCTATTGGAAATTTGGGTTGCTTTAGTTTCATGAGTGGCATCTCACATCATAGCTTTTCATCTGACTTATGCTAATAGCAAATGGTTGGCTGGTATATTCTCCTTTCACATGGTCTTTGCTGCAAGTCAATCTGATTTACCCACATAAGAAAAGTAGAAGTACTAAAATTATTTAATTTGTTTCTTGGGACATTCATGTTGGTAAAACACATGGTTTTCCTCAACTTTGCCATGTTGTTGCACTTTCGCTGTTCACTTTGGGCTTTAGAAAGTGAAGAGTTTGTATTTCACCAACAGGCAGGACAAACAGACCATGCTTTTCCTGCTTCAAGTTAAATAGAAATATTCATCATTAACATGGCTTGCGGAGTCAACGTGCTGATAGTATATTGAGCTGCTCAGAGCAAGTGTGAGCTTCAGGCTACACTGGTCAATGAGACATAAAAATAGCACCAGTCACAGAGCACATTTTCATGACTTAGTGAGGCTTTTTCCTGTCAGCAATTTGATCAAATGTTAAGAAGAAATGATTTAGGATTGCAGGTAGTCTTGCAATCTTGCTGATATAAGAGCTACATTCAACATTTTACTCCCTAGATAAGATTAAATGGAAAACAGACTCACTTCAATGCTGAGCAGGTAGGTAAAGAAAAACAAGAAGAGCAAAAGAGTCAGGAAAACACACACACACACACACTCACACACACAATCAGGTCAACGCTTTGTTAGCATTGCAGCCTTTCCATGAGAAATGGGGCACTTTTACATTTCTACCTTTGTCAAACACAGTTCATTACTGCTTGTTTTGCCTCTGCCTCATGGAAACTTTTTCCAGGTACATGTGTCCAAGTGGATCACATTCTTGCAATGACAAGTACCACTGTAACTACTGTGGACCTCAGCAGAAAAGATAAAGTGCAAAATGTGAGCGATCACAGGACTCAGTTTCTCTACTGCCCTGGTTTCCTTGTCTTTTTCTTGGAAGTCTTAGAGTGAGTCTTTTCTTCCTTGTTTGAAGGGAGGTTTGAAGGGAGGTTAGCGGGAAATTGCAGTCCAAATCCATTAGGTCCGTTTAGGAAGACACATTGAAAGTAGCGGACAGGAGCTAGGAAAAAAAGGAAGAGATGGTTGATGTTAATGGCCTCCAAACTGGCACTATGAGTCTATTCCATGTTCTTTCAGAAAGCATCTGTAAAATTTCATTCCCATTAACTGAGTTCTAACAGCACAAATCTCTAGTATGATCACAAGCCAGGTTCGACATATCAACAAGATTTTAGCTAAAAGGGTCAACGAGACATCTTTGTAGCACAAGATTAGAAATTATTGACAATTTCACATTTAAATCTGTTATTCCACTCAGTGTTATAGTCCTACTTCTCCCAGAATATTTTCATTTTGGGATAGCTGAATGGAAGTTCCTGAAACTCATACATATATTTTCTGATTTTATATTTCATAGCCACTTTCAGATACATTGAGGAGTTCCAGAAGGACTCACATCTAATGGTGGTAATGGCATATTTTATTAGGTTTCAAATGAATTATCTTTTATTATAAATCATAATCACAAAGTACATCTTTCTTAGTTTTACACAATCAGGAAGATTTTGTCCCTTTCAAATTTTGAGCCCTAGCCTGTGTAGTCACACATTAGTTAGTTATGTGTTTAGGAAAATGACTGGAGAAATGTTGGCATCTGAAACAAGTTAGTTTTCATGCAATTGATTTTCTGATGCCTTTTTCTTTCCTCTGCTGTTCATTCCATATTTAAAAAATTAACTGTTCCCTGTGATAGTTCTAATCTGAGATGGACTCCAGGGCTCCCTGTGTTATAAACTGAGGGCAGGGTTTATCTATTGACTGCCAAGTCACAGAAAATGGTGGAATACAGAGCGGTGTGACAGAAATGCCGGTATATTCAATCCAGTTATATTATCCTCTGTGGTCATCTTACCTGAATCACATAAAGGTTAGTCTTTGTTATCTAAAAAGCACACTTGAAAATGGAGTTGGAAATCAGATCCTCCTGCAAATGACTTACTGCTTTCCCACTAAATCTGAGAATGGAAACAAATTTTTCCCCAAAATGGTCAGTATTTCTGATATTCCTCTGTGAGATGAATCTGAGATTTCTTCAGAAAACAGAGACAAAGTGACTCCCATGACTAGAGCTCACAGCCCAAATATGACAGACCAAGGCTCCCCTGCAAGGCCTGACAAGCCACGGACTAGGTGCATGGTGTGGATGTGCTATGTCCTCTACTGTTGGCCATTTTACAGGGGCACTTGGGCAGGACCAGGAAGTTTCTGGGATATGTTATAGTTTCAACAAATAGACTTATTCCATCCTTGAACTAAGGTAACTTTTGTGAGTAAAGCTAACAGCAAGCAGTATATTGCCACAAAAACTGCTATGACTGAAAACGATATTTTCTTACCAAAGTACTCTGTCAGAGATTTCTCAATCAGATCTTCTTTAAACCAAACCAAACCAAACCAAACCAAAACACACAATCCCCTAAAATTTACTCCCAGTGGGTGGTGGTTTGATAAAGAGAAATACCTTACAGGAAGAAAGCTGAAAATTAAAAACTCACCTTTCTCTGTTTAAATGGAAATTATTTCTGCATATTCCTCTTATGGATATAAAAATGAAAATAAAAAATTCAATAACTCTCTCTTCTTTATGAAGAAGGCAAGTAGGGCATCGTGCATTTGCTAGCCCAAATAAATACCAATAAATAGTTTACTTAAAGGTAATAAGAATGGTTGACACCCCCCCTGTATTTTACATGTAATCAGAATGCAAAAAATTAGCTCTTTTTCTTTACATACATTCACAATGTCCTGATACATACTAACTTACATAGCTACATACTTACAAGCATTTTAAACATGATTGTATATTGTAATTATAGCATGCCTGACACCACAGCATTTTCCAGAGACATTAACTGAGCATCATTCCAAAATCACCAGTATTACTGGCCAATGCAACCATTTCACTTGAAAAATCTGGCTTACAGTCTATTGTTAAAAGCCACTACATTCATGGAGGGAAAGGGCAAACTTTCAGATTTTTGCACTTGGCCAACAGCTACAAACTAATTACAGTGGGCCGTAATACTAAATTTGAAAAATAGGCACAGAAAATAATTGTTGTTTTAAAAGAAATCTAAAATTTATGTGTATTTGGAATGTGTAATGCTAAAGATCACCCTTGATTGTGATATTTCTGAGATACTTGTCGTGTTTGTGAAGTGAGCCCTGTTGTTTGGCTAACATGTATGTTGAATGCAACATTTTGAAGTGACATTCAAATGTTTATATAGCTTGTCACTTATCATCTGTCTTCAGAAAATATAAGGAAAATATCAGAAAAATCAGGATAAAGAAGAAACTCGGGAGTGATAGGAATGGTAGTAATGACTTTTTGTTGTTTGCCTGCTACTTCCTTTCATAGGACTCTAATTCCAGTAACTTAATTTGTTACCATATTTAACTACCTGTGGTGAAACTTTCAGTGCTGAAATTAGCTTCAGGCTGAGCTTGTTTTTTGGCAAAAAACTCCAAAAGAACAATGTAGGTATATTAAAAAAAAAAAAAAGCAGCTAGGAAAAAAAAAAGGTTTTCTTTTCTTGGTATAAAAAAATCTTTTCTTTAAAAAGTGTCAGTATCCTAGGAGGCTAGAGGGGCAATGCTGAGGGCAGAAGACATCTGGCTTTTATGTCAAGGGTGATGAGACTGAGATGGGAAGCCGTGGTGGAGATTGTGACTGCTCAGGCAAAAAAAGTGGTCTGCCATGGTAAAAGACCAACACTAATCCAGCAAAGTGCCTGGGCCAGGTGATTCTTGGGGTGACTGGAAGAAAAATAAGTGATGTACAACTTGACCAAAGAGCTTGAGGAGAAAAATGGACATAGCTGTGTCAAGAGATTGTGGTCAAGTGGCTGGAAAGTGATAGGGGAACCTCATGGTAAGAAGGGAGACAAGGCCTGGAGATTATGACAGATAAGAAAAAAAAAAAGAGTGAGAGTTACTTTGTGGACAATTTGAGAGTGGGAAAGCCTGAAGAGTGGAATTAAGATAGGATAAACACTGCAAATGGGATGGGAATAAGAACAAGAGGACTAGAAAAGGCAGGACAGGTACAAGAATTTTTAAGATAAGGAGGAAAAAACAATCACACTTTTTCCAGGAGAAGTGTGTAAGGGGTATGAAGCTCAAACACCTATGAATATTGCAGCATACTGTCTTCCAAAACCAGTGTCTTGGACAATTGGTCTGCTGTCAGCCAGCAGTCAAAACCACTGGTAAAACACTTTATTCCTCTTCAGTGCTCCTACATTTTGAGGATGACAACCTAATGCTACTGACAAATTTCCTTTAGTGCAAAGGACAGGAGCCCTTGCTACGCATACAGCCCTTAGGGTCTGTGTGGCCTGTAACATCAGGCTCAGAACTGGCATGTATTAGTTTGCAGGGCCAAAGGACCCTTCCACACTGACATGGACAGAGGTCTCCTCTTCTTTATGGTATGAGTGAAGCAGTAACAGGAATTAACCTGTAGAAGTTTCTTCTTGTCTCTGAGACATGGGCAAGACTACAGCCAATGAGAAATTCAGCTGTAACAACTTTTCACTGGAGAAAAGCTTTCTGACAAAAGGGAAAGATATAGCTTCTGCTTTTAAAAAAATAATCCAAGTCCACAAAAGAATGAATTAAACCCCTTTGTCAACTGTTTCATCTTGAGGAAGGGTAAACTGAAAAAAAACCAAGTGCTTTTTTTCATCAATAGTAAACAGGCAATAGCAGAGGATTTAAAATATTGAAATATACAAAAGCAATATTATAAATAAAAAGTGATATCTGAAACAAAAATTTGGAAACTCTATCTTTTGATTTTAAAAACTTTTAAATAAAACTTTTCTGAAATTCTTTGAAAAATCTACAAATATCTGAAAAAAGTTTTAATTTTTATCTGGAATGTCATTGGAATGAATCTGAAATATCTCACTCTGAAATGAAAAGTCCACATTTTCTTCAAAATTTTTTTTGGGGGTTAGACAAACTAAAGCACAATGCTTCATGGATTTATCCTAATATTAAGGCAATGTTTATACCTGAGAAAATGAAGCAGATTCCCTTGCTAAAAGATTGAACTGTTTTGGTACATTGTATTGTATGTGAGATCTAGTAGATATTGTTATCAGAGTATAAGATTTGGTAAGGAGGGTGTTATGCTTCCAAGTGTAGGTACAGGAAGAAGGCATCTTCAGGTTTTGTATGATATTCAAACTGTTAAAAAAGACCTTTTTTCCATACTATCTTTGTAGATTGCTTCTTACTAATTCTCCCAGTACAAAACTACTCATTTATAAAAGAAAATTCATTAGCATGCCTTGCTGGGATGGATCTTTTATATTTAACCTAATCAAGCAACCAGAGCTTTGAAGTAGACATATTGCAAATGTCTGTTGTATTTTCAATTTATTTATATATTTTCTGGTAAGTATCTTATATCTTGTCTTTCTTTTTTATTACTGATGAGATTCACACTTTCTGTAAACCGATTGGTCTGTCTTTAGCATATTCTAACTTGTTAAGCAAAACAAAGTCAGCTGCCAGTATAGGTCTACGCAGGAGGAAATTGTTTCAGAATGGTGCTTTTTGCTATGTGCTCTCTCAATATTTCCCTTTCATATTGTCCTTCTTAGGCTGCTTTATCGTGCAACCCTGAGCTGCAAAACATGCAGATGAAAACTTTATTCAAATGAATACCAACATCTTTGGAACTGTGTCTGTATCAGAATCTGCAACAGTGTTATGATACAATCCATAGCTGGGAGAACAACTTGAATTTTGGCATGCCTACAAGACTACAAATGCATCCCATTCTGCCTTCATAATTCCCACATTCAATGTGAATACAGAATGTGCCTTTTAAACTGAAGAGGGTTCTCACTTTCAGTATATTGTCTCATATCTTTAGGGCAAATGTTACCAAAAAAAGATGAACAGTAGGAGTAAAACATGTGGTTTAACACTAGTTGTCTTTTGTCAGCTTAGCTGAGATAAAAAAAGTCTTATATCTGGCCTTATGCTTTTGTTTAGGATGCAATTTATGAGAATACATATAATTACTTAAATTTCCTTATGAGTATTACTGAGGAAACAGAAGAAAGTCAATGCTGGAAAAGTGTAGAAATGTTTTTTTTAACAAATTGTAATTAATGCTGTTATATAAGGATACCTGGTACTTAAGACTAATTTGTTTCTGAAAGGCTGGAGGAGGGGGTATTTGCTTCTTTGTTTTTCATTTTGTGAAAGGAAAGGGCATTTTTTTCCCTCACAAAAAGAGGGAAATTTTTTAAAGTATTTTTGATCTTTTAAAATGATTTTTGCCTGGATGGAAATCCGTTTGGAATGAGAACAGCCAAGATGTGTTCCAGAAAGCAGAGAAACAAACAAACCCCCTTGGATTCAGGGTTTGTGTGAAGCTGTTCAGGTCTAGTCAAGCTGAAATGCTAAGTACATTCCATAGATATCCAATAAATTATACAAATATTCCATGGAACTTATGTATGCTCTTGAGCTCTAAGTGACATGCATCTCACACAGAGGGCTGGTTGCAAGAAATGTGAGGAATACTGCAATAGCACTCTCCTGGTTCTTTCAGTTCTTCAGCAGAAAGGAGAAAATCAGCCTACTGAGGTCCCTTTGGATGGCAACATGACCCTCTGGTCCATCAGCCATTCCTCCCAGTATTGTGTCATCTGCAAACTTGCTGGGGGTACAGTCTACTGCATCATCCGGATCATTAATGTAAATGTTAAATAGAACCAATATTCACCCCTGGGTTACCCCACTAGTTACTGGCCTCCAACTAGACTTCCTGACACTGATCACCACCCTCTGGGCCTGGCAGTTCAGCCAGTTTTCAATCCACCTCATTGTCTGCTCATCCAGCCCATACTTCATCAGCTTCTCTATGAGGATCCTATGGGAGACAGTGCCAAAAGCCTTACTGATGTCAAGGTAGACAACGTCCACTGCTCTCCCCTGGTCTACCAAGCCAGTCATTTCATCATAGAAAGTTATCAGGTTGGTCAAGCATGACTTTCCCTTTGTGAATCCATGCTGACTCTTCCTGATCAACTTTTTGTCCTTCATGTGCCTGGCAATGGTTTCCAGGATTAGCTGCTCCATCACCTTCCCAGGGACCAAGGTGAGGCTGACCAGCCTGTAGTTCCCTGGGTCCTTCTTCTTGCCCTTTTTGAAGACAGGAGCAACATTTGCTTTCTGCCAGTCCTCAGGCACCTCTCCCAGTTGCCATGATTGTTCAAAGTTTATTAATTTTGCCTTGAGGATCTAGTTTAACATTTAAAGAGCTAGAATGCAAATTACATACTATTTGTTGTTAATTGTTCTCTTTAAGCCTATTGAATGGAAAAGGTAACAGGTAACAGATAAAAGACAACTAGCTGACACAAATCCCAGTAAGGGACTAGATGCTAGAGAACAAAGACAATGCCAAAGCCATAAGATTGTTGGAAGAGTTAAACAGTGATTTTCGACACTCTTCCATTTCCACATATTCACGTAAGGCAAAGATACCAGCAGAATTGACTTGGCTGAGAACCAGCAGACAGGCTCACAGAAGTCCAATTACATCCCAGAATCAGATCTAACTTTCAAAGCATGCACAATATTATGGTGTCATCCACAAGTCCTTTACCATCCCAAATAGATTGATTACTCTGTGTCTCATCCCTGGCAAAGGCAGTGAAGAGTTAAATCCATCTGTATACGGCATAAATCATCGATTTATGTGAGTCTGTATAGAATATTAGAATCAATGTATAAGAAAGCTTCACTTTTAGGTTTGACTATTGCTTAACAGGTGGTTACAGTTTTTTCCCTTATGGTGGCTTATATTGGTTAACAGTCTTTATTTACTGTCTGGGCAGAAAGATTCACACTCAACCATTTACATTTCCAAAGCATGAGAAAGCAGACACTGATGAAGTGACAATAAGATCCAAAATCTCTTTGGGCTGAGAGAAAGATTAAGAAATTGCTGGGAAAGAGAGGAGTTTCAAATCTGAATAGCTGACCAGAAGAACCTTCCATACAAGGGGAATAAAGGGATCCTCAACCAAGGGTCCCCTTCTGTGACAAATCTGGATAGAGAAAGATTTTCATGAGAAGCCCAGTCACCAGGACAAAGATTATTAAGCATCTGTCAGCTACTTAAATGAACCCTGTAGTGGAAAAGACACTATAAAAACTCAGTGCTAGATAAGTACCAACTTCTTCATTTACACCCTGCATATTTATGCCTTTATAGATCCATATATCCTAAGCATTATATTTGGAATTGTTTCTGTGCTCATTTAGCTGAAGTAGTTCTTTAAGAAAACTGATGAATATGAGGGCACTCCATCCTTAGAGACGTAATGGATGTTAAAAGTCAAGGTGCTGGGACCCTGGAAAAGAGTTTGGCTTCCAATGCATTGATCCAGAATTTCCAAAGGGTGATAGGCTCTAGCTCCACTTAAGCAGCATGTCTGGTTTGGGAACTGGTAATTCAGGAGCTAAGTGGAAAAACAATTTTCATTTCTTCCTTCAGCTGTGTGCAGTCTGATTTGGAACATATTTAAACTCCAAGGATGTCCAAGGACCTTGTGATAATTTTAATGAAAACTTCTCCTGAGTTAATATAATTCAGTATCATTTTAAAGAAGACTACTTATGTGTAGCTTTCCACCATTCAAAGTGCCAAACTACCACTCAAGTGCTTACTCAAGCAATTAATGGGAGTTTTGTGTAAGGAATTATGGTGATCCAAACAAACAAATAAATGTATTTTTTCTCGATAGTCTTTTTTAAAATTAATCTTATAAGGAAAGGGGGTAGAAAATTCAGAGAGGAATAAAATTTACTAATCCTAAAGAATGTAAAGGTGTTCCTGTTTATGCGTTACAATGGTTAAAGTCCCATTTCTACAAGGCTCAGATAGCTGTTTTTTAGGCAAGTCACCAAATAAAATATTCATTAAAAAGCAATAGCTTTTAGCAATAACAGTTTGGTTATTAGGGAAAAATTACAGAGAATATGCGAGGAAACAATTTTTATTACTGGTGTTTTCTAGCTTGAATCAAATTTCTTCACTTAGAGCCTTTCCTAATAGAATTAAACAATTCAACAAAGCACAAAAATTCAGGCAATCATAGCATTAGAACCAACTAATTAGTAAGCAATTATAAGTAAGAGAAAGCATTAACAATTGCACTCGTTCCTTTCTGATTGCTTCTCAGGAATGCACATACTGTGTTTTGGTTCAGCAATCAAAACTGAACCACACAAGAACAAAGAAAACTTGTTCCAATGACTGAGGAGCTGAACTTTTTTTCACTTACTAAAGGGCAAGGAAGAGAAGCAGGTGTTTTCCCCTTTGGTCTGCTTCTTTCCCTATCAAGCAATTTGGGCTCTTTCCCTTAACATTTCAGTAAAATTACAGTATGACAAACTGACCAGAGAAAGCACAGGGGCAGATGGGGAAGGGAAGTGGTGTGGAATCCTTGCTAAATATCACATATTTTTGCCTTCACACTTTCTAAGACAAGTATATAAGTCTTTCTGCTTAGCTGCACTGTGTAACTGACATTTAATTAAATCCCATTTCTCTGAATAGCAAAGCTGAATGTTGAGGGCCTATGCAGAAGACCAAATACTGTTTTCTTAAATTCACAATATGGTCTGTGTTGAGATACTGGCTATTCAAAACAATATGGTTTGCTTCAAAAATTACATTTATCTTTTTTTGGTAAATCCTTTTCAACTCCTTTCTTATTATTGAGCATGCTGTACAGCCGCACTACTGCCATTCCCAGGAAGTACAGTGGGAAGGAGGAGGGGGAAAAGAAGAGGAGAAAACTTTTATATGTCCATTACAAATAAGCAAGAAATATCACTACCAGTTTAAATCAATTCTATATGTCTAAAAACACCCCCTTAGAATCAGATTTTTCTAGCATTGTGTAGACAATGTGTAGACCGTAAAGTGAAAAAAAGAAATTATCCCATGAGCCAACTTCTTTTGCATCTTATTTTGTTTCTTGAATAAGGAAAGAAAATGAAGAATGGTCAGAAAGTAGCTCTCAAAGCTACTTTCAAAGTGTCTGTGATGAAATGCAATTAATTGGCTCATCTTTGCAAACACCATGCAAGTTTTCATATCTATTTTAGCAGGGGGTCTGTCAGATAATAAGTTATTTAACAAAAAAATATTACATGTGTTTGAGTAGCAGAGTTAAATACTAGCAACAACTTTGTTATTACAGCCATGAGAGCTCAGATCACATGTTATCCTTAACAGCTCTTTTTCAAGCATCATGGGACTGCAAGGTCTGGAGAAGGTAAAATAGATATACTTTAAAAGAATGAATACACCTCTTCTCAAAAATAGTGCTCAACAGTGAGCAAAAAACACCCAGAAGATTGTTCCATTTCTTAAGTGTGTCTGCGGTCCCAACACTCTCAGGAAAATTGCTAAATACACAAAAGAAACCAGCCCTTACCAGTGTTTCAATCAGTGGGACAAAACCAGTATCAGTACAAAGTCAATAGTACATGTCTTTAATAACAATTTCTTGGTATAAAACATGTTGTAAATGTATCAAATCAATAGTGCTAGAAGGTCACTCTGGTCATATTTAATGCCATTAGAGGGGAAAAAAATCACCCCAGTAAAAACATATATAAGGTCCCAAGACCAGAACCGGTTAAAACGAGTTATGATTTGTTACTTATCAAAGTCAGTGGTCTTTTTGAAACACAACAACAAAGCTCAATGAAGGAGATCTTTATTCTAACAAAGCTGATTTTTACAATAAAAGGTGAAACAGTTCTATCTTTCACCTTGAATGTGATAGATGACACCTAACAACCATTTTAAGGAGCAAAAAATTCTCTATTTTGCTAAATGGCTCTTGCATTGTCTAGTAAGAAGGCTGAATGGATAAATAAGCTGTGTGTTTAAGTGTTATGATCACTGCACACAAACCACCTAACTCTCACATAAATGTGTTAATATCCCCAAAGTATGACGATCCCCCAAAATTCATTAAAAAATTCTTTTTGTTAGATGGTAAAACCATGCAAGATGTAACAGTGTGACACATATGTGGTAATACAGACACTTCCAACAAAGCATAGCGGTGACCAGAGCACACAGTCTTTACAATTTTGCTAGCATTGAGCTTTCAAAGGAGTCTGGTACTGCATTATGTGGTTTTTTAGTGAAACATAGGAGCAAATGAATGAATCATTCAAGGAATGATATTTAAGAGGGACCAAAAATTAATGCAGGCCTAATGCAAAGTCTATTAAAATCGGTTGGATTTTTCCACAGTCTGCAGTGGTAATTACATCAGACTACAGTGGTATTTGGTAGGCAGCAATATAGAATTGGATTTTATTGTTATTGCTTAATAAACAATGACAGTGTCTTGATAGGATGCACTGTGTGCTGATCATGTACCTTAGGCATGTTGAGGGGACATGGTCTCTGTTGACTCATTCCTATGGCCAGCATGTTCAACTAATGTAATTACAACACATTGCATTAAAATAATCGTTTCTGAAGAACAGTCAGTGACTAAAAGATTGGTTTAAACCTTACATACAAACACATTTATGCATGCAAAAAACATATAAAACCAAAGAAGAAGGTAAAAACCATCAGGGATCTGATTATGTTAACAAGAATGGATAACATACTGGAAGTTGGTACTAGATATTCATTCAGCTGATAAAATGTAAGACAGTTGCTCTGTCCTCAAACAACATCCCCATTAGAAGAGAAGGAATATGACATTAGAGGAATTACTTTCCTCAAGTTCAAGAGGGATTTGAAGAAATGGCCATTTATCTGGAACAAAGATAAATAATCTCTGACTCAGAAAACTGTTGAAGAATTACATTTTGTATAGAACTATGCTTCCATGAGATATGTCATGGAAATATATAATATGTACTTTTCTTCTCTTTTATTGCAGTGTGATTTAAGAAGATATACCAGTCAAACTAAAGGGCAAAACCAACTTACCAATGAGAAGCATTAAGATACTAGTTATTGATATTTCATTTGTGGCAAAATAATTCAGAGATTTATACTGAGGATTTTTTTTTTCGTTTGACTTGGCGCAAATTTTGTACATACTTATAAATGCTTGGAGCTACTTAGTTTAATTTTAGTGAAATGTTTTGACCTAGTTAAGAGGAAGGGAATGAAATCATTGTCCAAAAGGCAGAAATAATATTACTAATTGGATTCATTTTGCAAAGTTAGGCAAATCAGATTCTTATTACTGGATCTAAACCAGCATGCTACAAAATAATACTTTTTTTTTCATTGTCTTTTTTTTCAGTAGGCTGAAACCCTCATATCTTGTTTAGTTAGACCTATTTGTCTCTACATTTATAGTAAATATAGGTGTGTCTCTAATAGTTTGCTAGGCAAATCATTTTTAGGCTTAGCATGAGAAGTAATCAATTCATGAACTAATTGTAAAAAATCCAACTTTTGACTACCTTGTCCGTTGTCAATTTCTGCTCATCCTCCAACTCATTTTTTCACCAAAGATGCCTCTTTATTTTTGGGATCTTTCCCTGGGCTCTGAGTTTTCCTGTATATACCCTGGTAGAATTTTGCTCATTCTCTTTTGATGTAAACAGTCATTCCAAGCTCAGAAGGCAAGTGTAATGGGAGAGGTCCAATAATGTTTGTGGACCAAGATTTAGAGTGCACTTCAGACACCTTGAACATGATTTAGGTTGAATGACTGCACCTGCATTTGAAGTCATGTTCACAAACCAGGTCTCCAATGACAACAGAAAATATCCCTCCCTTATGGACTGCAAAACTGTCCAGATATTAAACTTAGTGCTGTACATGTGCATGAGCCACAAGAGCTAGGTAAATACATTACTAGATGTGCCTGATAGTACAAGAATTAGTCCAGAATTATTTCTAAATTTTACTAAGTGACTGTTTTGAAGTATTTTACCTAAAGAAGTCTCTGAAGCAGAAACAGACTTTTATATCAAATAGATAATAGTGGAAGGTATAAAGTTGAGTCTTTCCAGGTAAAGAGGGCTCTGAATGAGTGTCAGCTAAATCCCTTGGAGACTACACAGTGATTATAGGAAATAGGGTTACATCAGGCTGGCAGCCAGTCACCAGTGGGGTTCCCCAGGGCTCAATTTTAGGGCCAGTTCTCTTCAATATTTTTATAAATGATCTGCATGCAGGAATCGAATGCACATTAAGAAAGTTTGCCAGTCATACTACATTAGGAGGAGCTGTAGAGTGGCCTTACAGAGACATCTGGATAGACTAAAGAGCTGGACAATCACCAACCGTATGAAATTTAACAAGAGCAAGTACCTGATTATGCACCTGGGATGGGGTAATCCTGATTATACATACAAATTAGGGGATGAGAGACTGGATAGCAGCCCTGTGGAAAGAGATCTGGGGGTTTGGGTTGATGTCAAGTTGAATATGAGTCAACACTGTGCCTTGGCAGCTAAAAGGGCCAACTGTGTCCTGGGGTGCATCAAGCACAGCATAGCTAGCCGGTGGAGGGAGGTGATGGTCCCACTCTGCACTGCACTGGTGTGGCCCCACCTTGAGTACTGTGTGCAGTTTTGGGTGCCTCAATATAAGAAGGACATCAAGCTATTGGGCTGTGTCCAGAGGAGGATGACCAAGATGGTGAGAGGTCTCAAGGTCAAGACTTACGCAGTGTGTCTGAGGTCACTTGGTTTGCTCAGCTTGGAGAAGAGAAGGCTGAGGGGTGACCTCTCATCACAGTCTAGAACTTCCTTGGGGGGGGTAGCGGAGGTGGAGGTGCTGATCTCCTCTCTCTGGTGACCAGCAATAGGACATGTGGAAGTGGCGTGAAGCTGTGTCAGGGGAAGTTCAGATTGGACATTAGGGAAAAGTTCTTCACTGAGAGGGTGGTCAGTCACTGGAACAGGCTCCCCAGGGAAGTGGTCGCGGCACCAAACCTGTCAGAGTTCAAGGAGCATCTGGACAACACTCTTAGTCATATGGTTAATATTAGGTAGTCCTGTGAGGAGCAGGGAGTTGGACTTGATGATCCTTATGGGTCCCTTCCAACTTGAGGTATTCTATGGTTCTATGATTCTATGATACACAAGGATAGAGAAAGTATCGTCACCACCATTTTAGAAGCAAAGTAATTACAGCTGCATTTTGTCAAGGGCTTGATGTTGCTGATGTTGTACTCAAAGCATGTCTGGCGGACAGGAATTGTTGGAAGTTTTTGAATCCTAATGATGTTTTTGTAGGAATTGGGCACTAGGCCAGCAGTTTTCCCTCTTTCAAAAACAGGGATGTAGGGGCCAAAAAATTCTGTGCTTGCACGGGAAGGTGCTTTATGAATCTAAAAACCTTAGGCTTTATAGAACCTCGTTGGCAGACTATTTGGGTTGTTAAAATCCTCTAAAATAATGTCTTGGGTCTGACCTTATATTTTTAACAGTGGTTTTCACTGTTGATTGGCAAGGACTCTCTCTGCTCATTAATCTTCGGGATTTATCTCATGGATTTTAGATTAGAGTCTATCAATGTGGTCTATAAAGCACATTCACGGTTGTGGCACAGCTAAAGCTTGCATAACAATAAGAAAAGGTTCTCAGTAATTTGAAAATTGAGCTACTAAAGTTCAAGTGCTATTAACATGTAGCTAACATTTAGGTGCTACACAGAAATTGAACTGAATCAACCCTTCTTTTGTCACTGTGTTGATTACTTTGAAAACTTATGATTGTTTATTGGGAAGGTGGACTTTAAACTGAGTCCAAGTAGCTCTCATCATAATGCAAAGCTGATTGAGAATCTCTCTCTGTAATTCCTAATTGTAAACAAATCTTGACAACAAATAAATTCAAGGTAAGGTAATGGAATTACCAAATATAGCCAAAGACAAAAAAAGGAGATTAGTTTAGAGCTAGGGATAGATGTCCCTGTAGAAGATGCAGCAGGAACCTAGAGATTCTCCCCATGAAGTTCTTTGTTTCAAAAGGTAAAACTTACCCTTTGGGCATTTAAATAGATTGTCTGTAATTCATAATTTAGATTACAATGTCACTATGCTGACAAGCTATTTATAAGCTTATAATTAACATAAAAACTGATGTATTGTTCTGATTTGTGGTGTGTATTTACAGATTTTGAGTTTACAACCTTATTGCAATCTATAAGAACTTTTCCAGTGACATTTAATCAGCTTCATACCAGACCATAAAGCTTTTATTTTACCTATCTACCACAATATATGTCTGATATTTCTCCCTTATATGGCTTTTCTATGTAGAAACAATCAGGAAGATTAATTCAAGTTAACTTTAAAAATGGATTAATTAGGCCATATAAAAGTGTTGTGTGGGCACTCATTCAGAATTAAAGCAGCCTCAGTGAAATTTACATTAATTCAATTTCAAAATAGGTTAAATCAAGGTCACCTTAGTTCTTAATAAGTGACCAGTCAAGCATTCAGCACTGTTTAACTGAGCTCTTTAAACATACACCTCTTGTTAATGCACAGTATGCCTCTGGTTAGGCAAGCCTGACGAGATTTAGTCTCTAAGTATTTCTTTAAAAGTCAACTTCAGAATAGTAGAAAAACTAACAGCAAGTTGTTGAAAAGTCTGCATATGCAGCGTTGGTTCTCGCAATTCTAAAAAAACATGAAATGTTGAGACATTCCTGTATATCTGCAGAACAGAGGCTGTTCTATAAGGACTCTCTTGCAAGCAGCCTTAGTGCGCAGCTCATCCTGCTCTCAAGCTGAGCGCTTGTACTGCAGAGCGATGAGCACCCTGGAAAATCTCACTGAATGAGAATATCCTGCATAGACACAGGTCTTGTAAATGAATGAGAACAGATCTTATACAAAAAAAAATCTGAAACTTCTTAGAGTGCCAGTTCCTTCTATTATTTTCCAGCCAATAGCACACTTTCTTATGTCCCGAAAACACAACATTAATATTAGTATTTATTGCTGAATTCTGGTGAGAAAAAAAAGATGAATCTCTAATATAAATTGTTTCAAGGATGCTATTACTGTTTTCATTATTACTTTCAGAGACACAGCTGTTACAGTTAATGGTCCATTCCTTGATCTATATTTCTATTTTGAGAAAGGACATAATATCTTTTCTCCTCAACATTTTTGTTCAGCTTCTTTGATCTAGTTGCATTCAAATGGTCAGCTTCAGGAGTATGAGTTTATACAGAAGTTCTTCCAGAATTTCTGGGAGAAACTGCTGACAGAATAAGAGAACCATCGTACCTCTGAGATACACAGACTACCTGGGTGACAAGGAGAGTAGAAAATATAGTAACTGCAGTTCATCACCTATCTATAGTGAGAGCTACCTGTCCTGCAGTGATGAAGTTCTTGCCTTCTCCTTTGAATATCGTGCACTATTTTTAAAGTAGTTCAATGCTTCTATTTTATAGAACAGTACCAATATGTTTGTGCTTAATGAAATTGACAAAAACTGCTACTTCAGAATAATGAAAAAGATCATATTTTCCTCCAAAGTCTTCAAATGCTTCAGAACCAAGGAAAAAATAAAGGCAAGCGGTCTCATTCTCTTTCAAAGTAATGACCCATGGAAAAAATCTTACACATTGCACTGCTGATAAGTTTATGTTCCCTCAGCACTGAGGAAACATCCTTGATGGTCTCTCAAATGGCGCTCATATCAAACCTCACATTAAATAGAACTTTCTGCTTTTGCAGATTTGGAAATTGTCTTTGCATTGGAAAATATATTACAGGAAGACAGAAAGTACAAAGCAATAAAACAACTTTACAGTAATAAGCCAATCACCACATGCTAATACAGACATGTAATGAATTCATCCACTGGAGTTGCTGAGGTTTTCATGTGGTGATCAATATGTGCCATTGAATACCTTTTGCTGATAATATGATGAAATGATTCTTCTTTATGCTAGAAAACATCTGAGAAACTGTATTGCTCTCTATCACTGCAGAAGCAGAGGAAAAATATAGCCGAGAAATGCTTTTTTTCATAAAAGTGCTAGCATAGTATGTTCATATAAACAGTGTTCCAACTTTGCTTAATGATAATTTCAGTTTTCCCAGAGGTACAACTTCTTTGACTAGACAGTAAGTATAGAAGTTCTCATGTCCAAGAAAGTGTTAAACCTCTAATAATGTATGAGGGTAGATGCATGAATTATGTAAGTCTATTTACAACACACCTATTTACATGGAAGTTAGCATGACTAGTTTGATTTCTCTTAACCTTGAGAATAATCCACACATTTCTCTAACAAAGAAATGTATATAGGATTAGTATCAATCTCATTATTTCTCACTTTTCATGCTCTTCCATCACAGCCTCTCTATATTTCTGCCACATTTCCATATCTGCAGGCACAGTAAAAACATCAACCTCTTCAACTAGCTGTATGACAAATGCAACACACATTGTTTCCTGAGTTTTCAGCCATGAGGACAGTTACAAGGTAATTGCAATAAACATAATCAACTTTTGATTAATTTAGATTTTCATACTCTGGTATAAGCCTTGAAACAAACTAGGACTTACATAAAAGTATACAGCTGTTCATATAAAGGGTGTGGTAAATAGTCTTCACCACAGAGTTGAATTTGTACACTCCTCAAATTTTACTCCAAGATAGAAAAATCTGCTTCTGGGTGCATGCAAATACATTTGTTATAAGATAGAAGAAAAAAAATTAAGTTCCAAGAATTCCCATTTTTTTTGCGTGGGTAAGCTTCAGTCTGGGTACAGGTGTCAATTTTGACATTTAGGACAGGAGAAAGAAGCAAAAAGAATTCTAAGTAAATGCTTGCAGCTCTACAGGGGAGTGAAATTTAGTGTCTACTGCACATATTACAATTGTTTAATGAAAGGTACAGTACTGCTTAAAATTCAGTTTAAATGCAGAGCATTCTAAAATTGAAGATATATACAGCTTTTTAAGTTGTTTGTCTTTGATTGCTTTTTAGTATCAGGGAAAGGTGGAAGGACTCTGATTAAAATCTAAGAACTCATGAATCTATTCAGCTTTTGAAAGCTGAAAGAAGATTTCCTATTTAAATTTTTAGATTAGCTCAGAATGTGTAAATCCTTTTCTACTTCCATTTATCAGCAAAAGGTATTAGCATTCAGCGCACTGGGGAAAATGGACTGGCTTCATCTGCAAACAGAACAGGCAAAAGCTATCAAGTTCCAACTCAAGTGTACATGACCTAGGATTTGGTCTCAACTTTTAAATTCCCAGTGTGAGCAAATAGCAAAGAACAACATTCATAAAGAGAAATCACTTTGATGTTTTTCTGCAAACCTTTCATCCATTGTCTGAAAACTAACTTATTCTTTTTAGTGGACAAAGAATAGTCTGAAAATAGTAAGTTCTGTTTGCACAGCCAGTTATGAAGAACTGTTTACACAGAGCTGCTTACGATCTGGGAAACATCCCAGAATAATGAAGAATAATTGCACAATGATAATGCACAATTAAATTAACCAATCATAACAATTACTGTAAAAAAAAGCCACAGTAACACAGTTTTTGAATGATGTAAATTTTACAGGAGTGTGGTGTGCAGGGGAAAGTTCACAGGCAGACAAGTTTTAGTACATTCCTGTTTTACACTGAATTTGGAATTTTGGTCCATAAGATAATTCTTTTATCTACTGACAAAATCTTTGGTTTAGCTTACTGGTTATTTATTATGATTAGCACCACTTGATCTATATGAATTCTATATTAATAAAATAATATAAACTTTTTGCTAGCATAGATTCTACCTTCTGTATCTATCAGTTAACAACAGAAACATTAAGAGGAATTAAAGTCTATATCTGACTCTATAACTCTGTATTCCTGATTTTAAAAAAAGATGAAAGTAAAAGCTAAGCCATTCTTATATGTAAATGTAGTTGCCTTTACACAACAAAGTCTTGTGAGCCATGTGTGTAAATATTTTCATACAAATACACATGCTAACATTTGGATGCTTGATCTTAGCATTTCATTTGCATTTTCTCTTCCTTGATGTCAGATTACTCTGTACTTTTTTTATACTTAGCTACCTTTTTTATTATTATTCAAGTATTTTAAGTTTATACATATGGATAAATAGATGTTTCTAAATACACAGATACATATAACTACACATATATTGCACATTTTATATCATGTATATAGGACTCTAAAGCATTCTACATATAGTACAAGAGGTAAGAAAATTGTATACTGCAAAACAGTCCAGATGATTAGAGGTGAAATTCTTTTCTCAGTAGTTTAAGACAACAAAGTTGCACTGGGAGGATCCATATTAATATTTAGTTCATATTTTCTGTGTAAACCAGTCACACCTCACAGGGGAGATTAAAGACTTTGGTCCTTGTCTGTCATGAATCAGTGTAGTCCCACTGAAGTCATAGGGATTGATTTATACTAGTCAAGAATTTGGAACATATCTTTATTTTTACCGTAAACTAGGAAAAACATGGAGCTAACTGGTGACACAATGCAGGGAGATTTCCTCCTAAGATGCCCTACCTTTACTCACCTTTTTTGCGGGGGTTGGGGTGTGGGGGAGGGCACACGGTGATGGGAGACAATATTTATTAATGTGAGAGAAAATAGATTGAACATGCTTCTCCAAATGTGGCTTTCTATGAGGAACAGATTTTCTATGAGCAGTACATATTTGTTTTAAATAATGCACTGCCAAATTAATTACAGGCCACTTGGTTTATAAAAAGTAAATAGCTAAGTATATGTTTAAAAGTTTAGGAAGGTGGTAAAGCAGTACCATTTGAGCAAATCGTTCTCCACAGGAACAATATTTATAGATTTGATTTACTTGGCTCGCCTCACATCTTGTCCCTTAGACTTGAGTGAGACATGTGAAAAGATTGCAAGAATTATCTCCTTTACAAAAAAACCCCCCAACAACAACAACAAAAAACAACCACAAAAAAACCCACAAACAAAACCAAAACCAAACACAAAACTAAAAAAAACAAACAAAAAGGAAAATTTTGGAAAGCAAAAGGAAACTCCTTTACAATAAAGGAAAATAATATACCTGATGTCAGGTTGTGATGTCGTGGAGCTTCTTTTACTGGCGGGACTCCTAAAGAACAAAACAGATGCCAAATTAATCTTCAGTTTCAGGCCAAAATATTTAAATAAATTTCAATAAGAAACATGCTATTTTATTGGAATCAACTCACTGATAGGAATCTGTATAAAACAGATTGGCTTTTTAAACATGACTTTCCTAGTAAATTATTTAAACATAGAAATTTTATGTCTAGTAAAACCATAGAAGCAAACTGCTTCTGGATATTAGTTTAGCAAACTTGCACCAGTACAACTAATGAACTGTTATCCTTTGAAGTTCCAGGACTTCAATATACAACGTTTATATGCAAGTCACTGTCTTTAACCAATGTAGAGAAGACATTTATGTCTTAGACCACTAACTTAATAAATTAGTGGAACTTATTACTATTAATTGTCTTCAGAGGTATAGCAGAAACGATTTCTCTGTCTGCATATTACTGTAGGGAAACAATCAAGACAGTGCTGTGTCCAACAGGTTAGACAGAATATAGGTGACCACGAAGTCTATCTTATGTATAGAAAGCGCTTCTTGTTATCAATGTAGTTATGCTACAATATGAAGCTGGTGATCTAAAGCGTCACACAAGCTATGGAGATGAACTTTGCACTGCCTCACTAGGAAGCATAACAGCAGAGTAAGTGGGGACTACTAATCCACTCGTCTGTGGATACAGTGCTGGAGGACCCTACAGACAGGCTAACGCGTTACCAGCCAGGCAGGGTGACAGGCAGGGCTCTGCTGCAGCCAGATTGGATGTGCCGATGTAATCCTTCATACTCATGTGCAGAGGAGCCATCACACATTCAATTACTGGGGATTTATGCACAATTTCATCATTTCGTCTTACTTGCACATATTTATAAAGACTAACAAAGCTCCTCTTTCCAATCCCATGAAAAAAACTAATGTTTGCATTTTCATTGCTGTTTGCAGATATTTTAATCCCTTTATTACCTTTGGTTTTTTCATCTTTCAGATGTTTCTTCTCAATTGGTTTTTCTAGCAAAGAAAAAGTAGCACAGTTCAAGGTTGGTAAATTGACTGCTGAATAGATTATTACCTAGAGTTTTCAAGTAAAATTATTTGAAAATTAACACAGATCTTTTAGGGGTTGTTTCAAATAGCAATACATGCAAAATTGTAATCTCATACTATTTTTATTGTGATCTTCTACATATATACGCACACACAGAGTAAATTCCTACCTTCTTTTTCCTTAGCTGTCTTTGTTTTTTTCATGGCTAGAAAGATTTGCAAGGAAATAACATTAAGTGATAGGCATAAAAAATACGGGGCTCTTACAATAAGTACATTGCACAAAGCTGATCTCCCTAGTAATTTCCCTGGAATAATAACTGTGCTAAATGTGTCTCATGGCATGTATACAATGTATCTAATATTACAACAGTGGCTGCTACCCTCAGTGGCAGTAGCAGTTCTGGGCTTTCTGAACAGTCATTGGAAATCGTTTGAATATTGCTGGTTGCAGAGTAGTTTGGAAACTCCTGATAAAGGCATTAGGCACTAGAATTCTGTAATTCCCTAACTACTGCCAGAATTCCCTAATTACTTGTTCCCAAAATATATCAGAGAAGGATCCCTCTGCCTACTGCCTGCTTTTTACCCTCTTTCCTGGAGCAATCTCAATGGTCTGAAACAAATAAACAAAATAAAACACCCCCCCCCAGTATATGGAGCTAGATGGACCTTTAGAACCACCAAATGTGACCATTCTGAAGTCCTGCAGTACTAGATTCTGATTTATTTTATTTAGTTTATTTTTCTCTAATTGTGCATTCACTTAGAACATGTTCTTTTTTCTTTTCAGCATCCTTTTCCCCAGCTTGCAAACACAGACATTTGGTCTGTGACTCCATTCAACAAGGCAGCCTGAAATTAAGTAAGGTATATTGCTTAGGCATCTGAGCTCATTTCAATATTCCCTGTTGACTACAGGAGAGAACTGGCAGGCTGCCTTCGAATTGTTCATTTTCTCTTCATATCACCCAACTGGTTGTAATAATGCTTTGTTCAGTCTTCTGGTGCATGTGTTATCTGATTAACACTAGCTTGCTCAGTGCTGATCACCTGTGTCTAGCTCACCAAAACATGCTGCAGAAGATGAACAGTGAAAATAACATAATCAGCCGATTAGAACAGTCTTTGGTAGAGAACTGCGTAGCTGCAATGCTGTCAGTTTACCAATGCTGGTTTACATCAGCGTTGTTCATTGTTGATGAACAATATGTATTAATCAACACTGGTATGTTCATTAGTTCTTTCCATAAGACATATCAGAGAAATGTAATATTTACCTGCTGTTGGGATTTCACCTGTTGGCTCTCCAGGACAATAATCAGAAATGAAGAGGAAGAGGGGAAGGAAAAGAATATGAGGTTCAGTACCATGTTTTTTCAAGGCAAGTAACCATTTAAATATATCTCTTTCATCTGCAACTTTTCTGCAGGATATTAATTTGCAAAGAAATATGCCTTAGCAATGGGCGTGTACACAAAATTTCATACTGAAAGCTGAGTCCCACTCTTTGAAGTACTATAATCCAGCATGCAATGGTTCCTGCAAATGCAAACACTGTGCCAATAAAGCTTTCCAGCAAGCAAATATTTAAAGAGAGTTCTTTTTAAATGTGCATTCAAGGTTATAGCTGACTATGCTATTTTCCAAAAAATTTATTCAGTTTAATTGTTACCTCTCTTTTCTTATCATCCACACATCCCAACCAAAGACTGACACTGACCTTGAATAGCTCGCATTCACCCCTGTATAACTGTTTCTCCTGCATTATCAATTTGCCTTGCCTTTTAAGAGGAAAGCTTCTTGAGAGCTGGAAAAATTTTGACTACATCTTTGCACAGCACCTAGCACAAAAGAAGCATATATTCCCATGCTATTGTAATACCCATAACAATAAATGAAAATTGATCAATGAGATGGGATAGAAATTCCCTGGTAAAACCATCATTACTCTTTTTAAATTGAAGGAATGAATTATATTGTGATTTGGAATCCAAGAATTTTTTACACATCGTTACTTCATTAGTCCCAGTTTTATTTTAGAACCCAATTTTAAGGAAAGAGAATAACCTTACTAGCCAGGCAAAGCCTTTATTCTTTGAACCTAGAGCTGGATAAAAAAGGAATATGCTCACAAAACATTTCAAGGTCTCTTTTGATTGAATTGTCTCTGTGTGTTCTTCATGCAGAGTTTTGACTTCAGATGAACATGAGGTTCTACAGCTCACACCAAGGTGAAAATGTTTCAGTCAATGCTTTTTCAAGAGGAAGACTGAGCAATTAAGCATGGTTTTCACTAACACATCCCAGGAAGCTTTCATTCAGGTCTTCATTCATAAGGAGATTCATAAATGTCAGTGATCAATACTTAGGCACCACAGGCATTCAGCAAAGGCCAGTTTTGCTGCTATTAAATGCGAGCACACTTAAGTCCTTTAATATTTACATTTCTGCTTATGATCATGCTCATACTTGCTGAAAGCTGATACATTACTGCATCATGACCCATGGATTAATACATCTCCTCATTTTCACAAGGAAAAAAAATTGTCTGAGGCACCAAATCTAGGAAAGGCGTTCATGCCCTCACTCCTTAACTGAGGAGTTTTTCCTCTTGATTGCAAAACATGGTTTGGTATTACTTCTTGCATGAGTAAGAAATGCCACCAGTTTTGTCCTCTGTTCAAGGTAACCTTTCACAATTTGAGAGTCTTTAGTCAGTATCCAGGGAGTAAATTCTGAGTTTCATTGCACATTCAAATTTGATATAGGATCAATTGCTGTCAAAGACCCCCCCTATGTGCTAAAACAGAAATAGTGAAAAATAAGATAGTTTACCAATTACTTTTATAATTACATGGTAATTCACTTAGCAGGTTACTGTAAAAATGTATTTGTTGTTAATTTGGGGACTTTTCAAACTCAAACTTGTATTTCTGTTTATAACCTGTCATTCATTTAATGATACAATCTCTCTACTGATTTAAACCACATTTACTTTTACAGTAAGACTGCACAGGGTGTAATGTGTGAATAAATTTGGCCCAGGAAAAGTGTATGGATTTATTTTGCCTTCCTACTAGACCTGAACTCCAAAATCAGCGAGTATTTTGTGTCCATGGCTACGTCTCATGCTGAATTACGTGATAGCTATGTTCGTGTTATGGCAAGCATGCTGTACACCTGACTGAGAAATATATGAAGCAAAGCTATATAGAGCTCTAGAAATAAAGAAGGCAGTGATCCAACTAAGTGTTCTTCTTTGAGTGGAAAAAAGTAATTTAAAATAGATAGCTCTGGTGCTTAAAATTTTGAACTAGCTATATTCAAGGATGGTTAGCTCAAAATAGGCACTGTAAACTGTACAAAAAGAATTACTTTTGTATATGATCATAGGTCTGCTTGTTACTGTTTTTTATTTTTCTCTATTTTTTTGCTTTTCTTTTTCTAAAGGCACTGTTAACCTTTATAATGATTTCAAGCAGCAGGATATAAGCTCAAGTATGTGCTACAAATATCCCTCTGCAAAGGTCAAGGGAAAATATCTTGGCTGTTCCTTATATTCACAATATGCCAGGCTAATATAGGTCTTGATAAAAAAACATTGTAGACAGTGATTTTGAATTAAAATGACCCTTACTGCAGAAAGCATGAGGAATTAGTCACTTAAATCTTTGATGGTTCTCTAATAGAAGAGAGTGCCATCAGTGGCTCTCTCAGATAAATCAGTGCAGAAGACATAAAATGTCGGTGAACAGATCCAGTGAACATAAGACTGAACAAATCTGAATAATGGAATCAAATAGAGGAAAATGTACTTAAAATACTGGCAAAAATGGAAATAAAACCCACCAGTAGCTTCACAGGAAGTAATAATTTTACAATGATGACTTGAAAACTGAATACTGCAATTCAGGACTGCAGGAAATCCTTAAATGTTGGCACGTTTCATATGCTTCATGTTCCCCCTTTCCCTTTGGAGCTCAGGTTCAGAATAGCACTGTGTCTTGTGACAGGTGTTTAAGAGCAAGTATTCATCTTGTCTAACTCCAAGCACCTTACATAGGAGACTAATTTAGGAAGCTTAATGGAATCCGTTTGCCTTGCCTTGTTGTCAGCTTCTGACCTGGAGCAGGAAGAGGTCTGTGTCTCATGGGGCTTGGCCTTGGTTTTGGATACTCTTTATAGATTACTTTGCATCAGAATAACACATGGTTTGGTCTTGATGTGCCAGGCACAGTACAAAAAAAGGAAACAAAGATCCCGTGCTAAAGAGGCTATAAGTAATTCATCTGTGAAGGTCCATACTTCAACATTTTCACAATTCAAAGCATGCAGTGTAAGCACTGTCCTTCTGATTGTTGTCTGATCATGATTTGCAGTATGTAACATGCAATGACTTGCCACAATAAGCATAGAACCCAGTCTTTATCTATTCAGAAGTCTTACCGACCTTAACAAGGACATTATCCAATGACTTCAGTGGAAGTCTTTGTTATGCAAGAAATTCCCCTTGAATCCTCCTTAAAACTCATCTAAAATGGAAATATTCCTTTCTCTTCTTTAATTTAATTCAGTTTTTTTATTAAAGAAGGAAAAAAAGGCGTATTGAACAAGACCAAGAATGTGCTTAGTGAATTCATGAAATAAGTAATTTCCAAATGGTAAAAGAAATAATGAAAAGGTTGTCCAATTCAGTTATGCTACATGCCATTTTGTTATTTTTAATAAACCATATTTTTGCATAAAGATAAATCATGTGTCTACACTCATCTAAAATCACCAGAGCATCAATTACGCTACTAGCATAATTTACTTTGCTTTTATAAAAAGTAAAAATTGCAAACAGAGTTTGAGTGTTGCAGCTTCACAATATTAAATTATAAATGTACTTAGTTTTGGTGTGTTCAGCCGTTACTAAGCAGACTGAGTGCAAGAGTATCTGTAGTATAAGCAAGAAAATAGCGTTATCTAACATGACAAAATAGCAAAAATGCAAATTGAGACAACATGCATCTGAAAAGAAGGTTTATATTCCATAGGGACCAAGACATGACACATACTTGCAGTGTTTTTCTGTTTGGCTGGGAAGCAAAAAGAGGAAAGAAAAATGGTCAGAACAGTCAGGCGCAGCATAATACTGTTACAGTGGAGAATGGCTTTATTTGTTCTATGTATTTACTGCATATCAAAACATAAATTTTAGTAATCTCACAGTAATTAATAACAATCTAATGAGGGATAATAAAAGTAGGGATGTTCTCATCTACACATGATAATTGCTGTGCTAGAGTTAAAGATGAATAATACTAACAATAAGAATTTTAATTCTTCACTAATTTCCTTTCACTGAGAAGCATGGAGAAGCCATTGTTTAAAACCCATGGTGATTGTTTCACAGTGAAACTGAACAGTGCTGCTTCCTATTCCTGCAGTAATTTTGCTCTGTCTTGTACAAGTGAGGCTGCATAGGAGTTATGATATGCAGAGACATTGATCATAGACGATGGATAGTGCCTGGTCATGATCTGAATAGTATATTGTATAATACCTGCTATAGAGGAAAATTAAACTGTTGCTGTCCTGAGAAGTTGACAGAAAGGCTGTGAAGTCCAAATAAATGGCAGATACCCACAAATAATTAGCAAAATGAAGCTATTTAAAGCAAGCACTTTCAGAATACAGTTCAAATTCTCTGCTGGCATAACTTCTTTAACATCAGTGGAATTACAGAAGCAGAAGTTTGACCTTTGATATATATATCTACAGAAAATGACATCAGGAATCCAAATACATACTGTGCTACCTTAGCTATGGTATGACACGTCAAGGCCATTCTATACAGTAAATAGATCAAAGGGCCATGATTTTGACATTTGTCATATGCAATTGTATTTTGCAATTTCTTCAAATAACAGTTTCAAAAGTAACGAAAGCATAAAATGCAGGAGTGCCTACCTGGTTTTGTAGGCGGAACGTCTTTTTCATGTCTGACTGCTTCATGCTCTAAATAAAAGGAACAGCATAACAAAATTGCTTCTAAGTTACATTTTGTATGTCTTTTTTTTTTAACTAAGGATTGCATGTGTATTTTTCAGGAACAAACATTCGTTTTCTCTTGCTTCATGCTGTTATTTTGGAAAAAAGCCACATGACTAGTTACTAACAGATTATCCACTGAGGGGGTCTGCCACAAAATAGTGAAGTTCAGTAGTACTGCACATAGCTCCACGCATATAGCTACTGTTAATATTACTAAGAGTTATACATGTATCTTATGGAAGAAGTCAGTTATCCTCAATTTCTGAAATGTGATTTGTATCTACTCTTCATTTTTGTTATTTGAAAGGAGAGTACAGAGCAAACTCAGCAACCATTGACTTGACCTTTATGTTGTTGAGTCAGAAATACTTGAGCTGAATTCCCAAAGTCTCGAACACATCCTATTCCATATGAATAAATCATATCTAACTGTGGAAAATTAGAGAACTAGCACTGCTTGGTAGGCAATGCGACTTCTTTTTTTTCCTGCTCTCCTTTCTACTTCATAATTATTACTGGAAAAAAATGAGAATTTATGTTAGGTTGCTGGAAATAGAAAAGATGAAGCTTTGTTTTAAAAACAAGGTCTAGCACTACATAATTTATACAAAAGTCACACCTGCTTAAAAGGAATTGAAAAAAACCCACACCACAGATCTCATAGCATAGTAGCAGCTACGCCAAATGCGTGCAAATAGGGGCCACAGTACATTTTAGAGCTGAGGAATCAATGGACAGCTATGCTGGCCTTGTTTCCAGGTGATGTTTCCCACAGCTAAAAATCTGTGCATCAGGTTCTTTTTGAGTAAGAAGAAGGACACAAAGGTGGGCTGTAAAGTGGAAAATGCTCAAAATGTGAGTAGCCCCTGAAAAAAGGGCAATATGCCTCAGCCCTTCTGCTACTTAGATGAATAATTGAACTCCTAGCAACTGTGATTTCAGGTGGATATATGCCGGGAAATGCCAAGATGAAGACATGATAGGGAATTTCAAATGGGAAACAGTTTTATGAGGTGTGAATTAGAACTTGTGTCAGTGAAGAGTGATATTTTTCCCATATCTGAGCTTTTCTTGAGCATGGGTA